>NW_025336114.1:1848111-1958295 GCF_004798865.1 Varanus komodoensis | reverse complement strand
CAATGTATTTTATTGTGTTGTAAGCCGCCCCGAGGCTTTGGCAAGGGGTGGCATAGAAATGTAATAATAATAATAATAATAATAATAATAATAATAATAATCAGTTGTAAATAGGGCTGTCCCTGAAAATGGTTTGGAAACTTCTGTTAGTGTAAAGTGCAGTGGCCAACATTTTAACTAGAACTGCTCACTGTTTGTATCTTGAGCTTCACTGGCTGTTAGCACACTTCCAGGTACAATGGTACCAAGCTTTAAATCCCTAAACAGTTTGGGATCCAAATACTTGAGGGAATTTTTCCAGTCATACCAGCCTGCCAAGGCTATTGACCAAAGCACACCCCCAAATAGTACCTTACTTAGGGAGTGAGGTCAGCAAGAAGGTACTTTTTGGTAGTGACACCTCACTTATGCAATACCCTCCCTAGAGAGTCTTGGCTGGTGCCAACTTTGTTGTTTTAGGTGTCAGACATAGCTTGTTTATTAATCCCAATTTTGAAAGCATGTTTCTGAAGTATTTAAAATACAGTCAGAGCACTGTCTTTTTAGTAGACATTTTTAATCTACTGCTTGAGCTTCCTTTGTGATATGGTGGTTTATATATATTTTGAATAACATAAGCGTATTTTCAGGGAATGGAAAATACAATGTGGCTCATGGCTGATCAAGTCTGTGCAACTCTGTGGCAATGGCTGAAAGCCCAGGAGTTGGAGGTTTAAAGTCATCCTGTGCCAAGTAGGAGGAAAAACAGTGGTGATCTTTGCCTCCCGGTCCTCCTACTTTGCATTTTTACTAGACAAGTTTTTTGCTTCCTTACTGGAGCATATTGGATTGGTGGGCAGGAAGCTGGAGAAATAAAAGGGTAGCTTGGATCCTGGCCTCTCCAGTTTGCTCCCCTCCCTGCCCATTTGAATTTCCCCTTTCCACAGAGAGCAGCCAGTGCAGAAGGGGGAGGGGTTGGAGGGGCTGTCTTTGAATTCTAGTTTGGGAATCTGAAATAGCCTATGGCTCTTCAGGTGCTGTCTAGGAGCCAGAAGATTGCTGTATAAGTAGCCTTTCTCTTAGTAGGATTGAGATGCTGTCCTGTCTCTGGCATAATTCCTTGTTCTGTGTAAGAACTCTGGTAAGTTAGTATTAGTCCCTTGGAAATTACAGACTGTGTTGGGCAGGGTTGGGTTTGTTTTATTGCATCTAAAACACTTAGTAGGTTTTCAGACAGTATAGAATAACAGATGGGAGATGACTTTACTAGGTTGCTTATAAAAAAAATGATTTGGACAGATGGATAATAGAGTATGTGAGTTGTGCTTCTATTTTACCAACTTCCACAATTAATTCATTAAAGTTCTTACCTGTTTTTCAGTATAAAATAATCCCAGCAATACAAGCAATAGAACCTAGTACAGCAGGGCCCATGTATCTGCTGGTTCAGTTACCAGATTTTCACTTAACCACTTAACCGTGGTTGACCTCATTTGGAACGAGAAGTCATAAAGTGCCAAAGAGGAGCCGTAAAATTCTGTAAAGTGCCAAAGATAAGTCGTAAAGTGTTTTCTTTAAGTAAAAATTATTGATTTAATAGGGAAAGAAAAAAATCATATGCTGAGGTTGCTAGGATGTATGGTAAGAATGAATTTTCTGCCCATGAAATTGTGAAAAAACAAATGTATATGTACTGCATGTAGTGTTTGCTGTTATATGTGGTTTTAGGCATCCACTGGAGATATAGGGGCTATGCTGTACAGTAATATAAAATTAACAAAAACACCTAGCCAACCCCCCAAACTTGTGAAGCAGAGCCTTGTGCATCTTACATAGTTAAGCAAAAATTTAATTCACGTTTAATGAAAACCCATGGCTTGAATATGGGGAAGAATATTTATTGTTGAATCCTGGATTGTCTTTAATACAGATTCAGAACTTGTAGATAATCCATAGGTGATCTATATGTCAGTACTAAAGTGCCACAAAGCATTTCAGATATAAGGACAGAATGGGTGAAAGAAGAGGTAAATCAACCAACCAAAAATTTTTTTAAATGGTCTTTGCTTTACATGACCATCTGTCAGGCAAATCATGGGGAAATTTTGGGTAAGACAACAGCCCATACTATGGGTCGTATTATATGTTATGCATGAATGCCAGTGGAATTTGCCACCACAAAATGTGGCATTGGCTGTTGGTTTGGATGGCATTCAGAGGGGATAACCTACTTGGATAACTGATTCTAGAAGGTCATATGGGATTTTTCTCTGTGCCTTGACAACAATGCTGTGGGGTTCTACAGGACTCTTTATTTTACCTCCATGCTGTTTAGCATTTACATGAAGTGGTTGTGAGATGTTGCATGGGTTAGGGTGTCCTCAATAGTTCTGGTTCTTTTTAAAAATCAAATCTAGCTTAGGTAGTGGGTATTCTCAGTCGGTGCTTGTGCATGGTAATGGACTGGATGAGGGCTGATAAACCAAGACTCAGTCCAGATAAGGTGGAGATACTGTTTGTGGGTGATTTGCCTGCCTGGAGCTGTGAGTGAAATTCAACTTGTTCGGGTAGGAGTTGCACTTCCTGTCAAGGATCAGGCTTATAGTTTGCTGTCAGGGAGGGGGTTGGCTCTTGGATCCAGCATTGATACTAGAAGCACAGGTGGATTTGGTAGCACAAAGCACCTTTTATCACTTTAGGTTATGTGGATAAAGATAGCTTAGCTCCAGGTATCCATGCCCTAGCAATCTCTAAGTGGGCTTGCTGGGGTGTTATACATGGGACTGCCTTTGAAAATGGTGTAGAAACGTCAGGTCATCCAAAATGAGTAGTGAGAGACAGTTTACAAGAATTGGTCAGCATTATCTTATGCCATCTGCACTCACTGCTTGTTCATGTTCAGTCTCATTTGGTGCTCTAAATTACTTGGGGCCAGATTACCTGAAGGATTGTCTCCTCCCATGTATGCCTGCCCAAGGCCTAACATTGTCCTGAGTGGTCTGTCTCTGGGCACTGCTGCCAAGGGGAGGAGAGTGGTTGCTAAGGAGAGGCCTTGCCTGTTGTTTTGTCCCATTTGATGTCCCATCCTGCTTGTGGAATACGCTTCTCAGAGATGCTTGTATGACACCTGTGTTGTGATCGATCTTGTACTAGGTGAAGACCTTTCCATTATTTTAAATCTGTTACTGTATTTAAATCTGTATATTGTATTCCTGTATTGTCTGTATTCCTCACAGGTTTCACTTCGGTTTTATTTCTATTTTATATTGTAGTTTTAAACATGATAGTGTAACTTGTATTGAATTTTATGGTTTAAATTGTTATAAACCATCCAGATGGCCTTGTCTGTTGGGCGTTATACTAATGGAATAAACAATAAATAAAAACAAATTCCATAAAGATAAGGCTTTCAGGACTATTAGTCATGATGGCTGTATGCTGCCTCTCTTCTCTGAATGCCTTACCAGCTGCCATGGAGCAGCAGCAAGATGGAGCTGTTCTATGGCCTGCCTCTGCACTTTGCAGGAGGCATCTTCTTGACCACTGTGGGAACTGGATA
Source organism: Varanus komodoensis (assembly GCF_004798865.1). NCBI lineage: Eukaryota > Metazoa > Chordata > Lepidosauria > Squamata > Varanidae > Varanus > Varanus komodoensis. Next base: position 1,954,757 of record NW_025336114.1, on the reverse strand, counting down.
CTGTACTAGGCCTTTGGTCTCCTCTAGCAGGGCTGCCCTTACACCTGTGATAGGAGCCATAAACATCACTAGTTCTCTCTTTATGTTGTATCTTCGGTCATGTCCAGATTGGCCCTGCAGCCATAGTTATGCTTCTTCTTTGGTGAAATACTGGCACATAAAATTTTACTTTCTCTTATGCATTTGGCAAGGACAAGATATTTCTGTGGCATGTACTTCAGCTGAATTTAATTCCTAAACCATAACTCAGACATGGCTGGCATTCTTTCTGATATTACATTTATATCACAATTTTTTCTTCCAAGGAATCCAAGACAACTTCCATGATTTTTTTCACCTCTCATTTTCTCCTCATAACAACCCTGTGAGGTATGTTAGACAGAGAGTCAGTCAGTGACTGGTCCACAGTCAAAAAGTGAGTTTCATGGTTGAGCGTAGGTTGGAACTAAGATCTCCTGAGATGCTGCCCAGCACTTGCTTCCTTCCTTCCAGTGTATTATGCAAAAACCTTTTCCAAACTGTTGCTGTCTGGAGGTGAACTTGAATATTCAGACAGGGCATGATGACCAACGAGTTGCTCTGGTTTTAGAACTGAATGCTGCTATCATAAGATTATCCTGCTGGGTGCCATATCTGAAATCTAACTTGCAGTTTAAAATGTTAATATTTTACATTTCTCTGCCAATCCTTTTAGAGGTAGCTAACTAAAGTAAATATTTAGTGTGCTTTGCTGTATACCTAATGTTTCATTCATCTGAAATGACACTGCAAAGGAATTTTGCTGCCACTGGAAATGCCAAGTTACGATCTCAAGAGAGACATTTTGTTAAACTTGGATTCATTCTTACACACATACAGAGAGAGCATGCACAAATACAAATAATTTGTATCTCAGTTAGCTCCTTTCATATCTTTTGCAGTCATAGTCTCATCAAAGTAGACCTATTCCTCTTTGATAGCCATGCTGATCATGGAAGCTGCACCTCACCAGAGGCATTGTTTCTGCTGAGCTTGCAATTATGAATGTATCAGGTTGTTGCCATGGGTGAAGTGTAGAAATTGTAGATAGAATGCTTTCTCCCAGACCTTGCGGTATTTTGCAGACATGTGTTCCTTTTCTGAATTTTATTTTAACAAAAACAAAATCGATAGTTACACACATATAAAACAATACAAATAATACAGTAATGGTAAACATATTTAAACAATAACAGTGCTACCTCTGCTAGGACCAACAGATACATGCTACTTAATGCAAAATCATTTATAAATTCAGGTTGTCCCACTCCAACTCCCCTTCCAGAACTGCATTGAATCTTGTGATCGTGCACTCCCCTTTTCCCTTATTAAAACATACTCAGTAAATGGTCTCCAAGTATTGATATGTGCTTCTAATAGTTGCATCTCCCTAGGTGGGTCTATGTTGCTGTTATGTGATTTGTAGGACATCTTCCTAATAACTAGAAGTAAAAATCATAGCATCTTCATCTAATGCTGGGCCCTCAAGCCACATTGCAAGCCACTCGTGGAATTGACGAAACTTTCGGAGGAGTGGGCCTTCTATCCAAAAAATTCTAGTAGGTGTACTCAAGTCCTTGCTTGTGCCTAAAATAGCTCTTTGGGTCTTAGCCTTAGTTCAGTCTAAGCATTCACTTCACTGCTATGCAAGGGAAAGTTTGTTGATCTGTTGAGTGTGTGATGGTGTGTGAGCTCATTTTTCTAAGCCCCTTAATTCATTCCAGATTATAAGGAGAGGTTCAAAAGGCTAAGTGAATGGTCTTGGAACACCTAATGCTGTAGCATTACTAAAGTAAAACCTGATTAATGTGGACTTGATTAGCTCCTGGATGCGAGATCACTGCAAGCCCCATGTAACCTGTGCTGAGCTTTCTAAAGGAAGAACAAAAAATGGTAATATGCATTTGCTCCCATTCTTCCTATTGCTTTAGCACTCGCTGGGCCATGTAACCATACCACTCTCTTCCTTGCTCTAATTTTTGCAAAATAACTTTTCTGTGGGTCTCTGGCTTTTGGGGCCCGAGGGGGTCTTGCTCTGCCTCTTCTAATCCTAAAACAGACTGTAAGACTCCAGGAGAGGGAGCTGAGTTTATCTGGTGACATCACTTGCTTTTCTGGCATTCCAGTAACAGAAACAGTAACTTGTGCAAAGAGAGCTTTATCTTTGGCCATGTTTTTTTGATTAAAGACAAAGCTCAGTAAATATTTTTTAATTGATTGAGTTCCAAAGCTATGAAAAACACATGTCAGGATTCAAGGAACACCAAATACCATGTGTGATCAGCCATAGGCCACTGCTTGAGCTTAGGAGTGTGAATGTAGATCTGAGAGCTATGGGTGACAGGTTTATCAGGGATGATTGGCAAGGATTTATAAAGCAAGAGGGGATTTACTTGCTTAACCACCCTCCCTTCTTTCCTCCTCTTCCCATCCTTTCCTCCTCTTCTCAGAAAAAGGAAATTGGGATCAAATTAAAGCCCTAATTGGTTTGGCTCCAGCAATAGCTCAACTGCTGCCAAACAGTTAATTTATTGTGTGAGTTTGGCCATGTGTTGAACAGCAAATTTGTCCTAAGCAAAAAGGATCTTTGTACACCGTACATGTACCCATTTGCTAACCCCCCCCCTTCTTTTTTTACAAGTGGACTGCACACAGGCCGCGAGGGAGATGTAAAACACTATTCCTGTGCCTGTTTTACATGAGTTAGAATCTGACAGATCTGATCTTCCAAACTTCAGTATGGCTTGTTGAAGAAAGCAGACAAGGACTGAGTTGTCTTTAGTTCTGTGCTCCTTCAGAAGGACCCCTTTTTTCAAGTAGTACATCAGTTTGCCATATCAAGCTTGCTTTCTGAGGAGGAGTTGGATTGCTTAAAGGCAGAGAGCTCTTTGGCAGGTTCTGATACTCGACATGAATTTTATCTGAACAGTTGGTAAGAGCTCGCTGGGAGGAAGAATACATGTCTGCTGAAAATAACGGAAACCTCTACAGTATCACCTCATGGCACAGCCAGGTGGGGAGATTCCCTCAGGGCATTTTCCCCCACAGTCAGTTTTGAGGAAGGGCAAATTGGAATGCACTCGTATCTGGCTGGCTTCCTGCAGAACTTTGCTTTGTTCTTGCCAGTTGCTTGGTGTGCCATCACTCATGCTGGAGTGCTGCTGGATTTTTTTTCCAATAGAATTGCTGGTGTGAGTTGTCTTATATTGCTGATCTTCTCTTTGTGTCTGCTGGCATATAATTGGGGGTGGGAGGAAGGAAATGAGGGGTGTCAGCTTGGAAAATTGCATATTTGCTCTCATCCTAAACAGGTCTAATTTAGGATATCCTCAGTACATAATATCCTAATCAAAGCTTAGTTTGTAGCATTACAACTACAGCTATGTCAGAAATAGACTTGACTGTGAATTGAACGTTGTGTTTGTGAATAAATCATAAGTGCTAAATCATATCTGAGATGTATTTTATGATTTTTCACTTGGAAATAGCTAATGTTTCATTCCAGGTCTGCTTTCAGCAAAACAGAAATGTGAGCTTTGATGACTGAAATCCCAATAGATTGCTTTGGCAATTGGTTTAAAAATATAATAAGTAATAATATTTTGAAGACAAATGTTTCAAGAGTTGTCAGGATTATTAGTTTTTAAGAAGAATGTAATAAAGTTGCTTGTGGCTTAGGTGCTTGTGAATAGAAATATGGGCTTAGGTCTGCAAACTATGTGCGCACGCGTGTGTGCATATGTTCTTTATGCTGTACTTGATGCTGTGTTATAACAGGATTCAAAATGTGTCATGTAATGTAGGCAGTGCTTGGGACTCAAAATATTATGGGTTCTATTTGTTCGCTCTCTCAGCTCTTCACTGAGATATAAAGGCTTCATCGGCAAAGATTACCTCCCCCCTCCCCCGCCCCAGGCTTCCATAGAGCCACATCATGTGCCTTTACACTTAAAGTCTGTCTAAATTTTAATGATAGACTGCCATGCCCATTACCATCTTTGTGATGCTATCAAAATGTTCAGCCCCCAGATGGCTGAACACAGGCTAATAAAGTTGATGGAGGAATCTACTTCTCTTCATTTTAGGGATCAGTTTTCAGATATGCTGACTGCATTGATAACTGCATTTTGGCTCCTTTAATAAGGTTATAGTTCTATATTCTGGTGAACTTGCTAAAGCAAAATAAGCTTCTAAAACTTTTACCTAATGGACCATTAATAATTTCATTTAAATCTTCTGGATCTGAAAGCTCCAGTGTCCTTATGAAATCATCAAAACATTCTTCCCCCTTGTGTTTCCTTTGGAGGCACAGATAGATCAGCATGAAAAGAGCTAAATGCTAACCCATGCTTTCTGGGGAACTGCAGGGGAAAAGATGAGATCAAGCTGTTGAACTCCTTTGTAGACAGGCAGCTTTTGCCTGAGGCCACCTGGGGCTGCCACATGCTCCATTGACACACAGGCTAACATGCTCAGCATGTGCCAGTTTTTAAGTTTGTAGCCAGGCCGTGCAGAAGTCACTGCTTTGTCCACAGTGGCTTGGAGAATACTGAGCCAGGCAAGCATTGATAATTAGGGGCTTTCACACGTCACACTTCTTCCCCATATCTTCTTATTCTACTCCCAAGCTAAATTCAGTAAATGGCAAGTGATGAAAAATTTTGAATGCTCATGACTGCAGAGAAAACACACTGATGCAAAGGAGAATGTATGTGGGGGGTGCTACTCAACTGCCTAGGAAATGTGAATTGGTATATATAGGGTTCCTCTTAACTAGAATGTCTATGGTGATGAGTCATATAGAAGGCAAGTGTGTCTATTCGTATTTCCCCTTTTGTAGAAACTGCTCTCAAAAAGATTGTGCTGTATCATGAAATGAGAGTGTTGAGCAAAAACAGCTATACTTCAATAAGTATAGCAAAATAAAAGTAGTAATAGTATTTGGTCAGATGAAAAACTGATTCTGTGGTCAAAATGTTGAGTTCCAGTTTACTAAAGGTAGATAAAGTACAAGAGATGTATCAACCCTATTAATAGCAAATTCATCAGTATTAAACCCACTTTCCCCATTCTACCAGGACATTGCTATCTGTTTCTCTTTCAGTCCAGTGCATTTTAATTAGCTCTGTGCTGTTGTTTTGCATTAATGAATTAATTGATAGGTTCTTGCACTTGATCGATTAATTTCCCCCAGCTGTATTTAAATTGCATTTTTGACAAGAAATGGGAAGAGCTTGGCTGATTATTTGCAAAAACCAAATGGCTTATAGCTGACTAGTGATGGCATATGGAGTCTTTCACTTGGAGGTCACTAGATCAACTGCAGCTCAGGTTGGCATTGATGGAGTTATTACCATGTGACAGCTGTTTGCTGACCTGTGTGAAATGAATGACTGGTCTTAGTACATTTCCTATTGGACTGGTGTCCAACCACATTTGGTCCCTCATTTGGTAGTCCCTGTTCGTGATACTAAGATTGTTAGGATGTTGAGGTTGGTCACTCCTTGGGCCTGTGAAGACAGAGCCCTCTTCAGCTGGTGTGAGCATCATAATATGTGACTTCCTGGCAACCATTTTGCAAATTATGCCAGAAAATCTTTAGGTTCACCTAGAAAATGCTAGTATTAGTCGCTTATAGCCTACGCGAATGTTCCTAAGTTCCCTAGACATTTTGAGAGCTCCAGTCTCAGAGCTGGGAATTTTCCGTGGTGCAGAAAGAACATTGCTGGCTGCCTTTCCTAGGTCAGGAACTTGACTTCAAAAAGGAGCTAAGGGTGGGGGAAGGAGATGGGCAGCGGATGGGCAAGGGAAGACACTGCAGAGGGCAGAGTATGATATATCCTGTATAACCTGCAGCCTCCTATCTTCCCACTTCAGAGTGTCCCAACGAGGGTGCAGAAAGTGGGAGAAACTGTCTTCATCCCATTCTGTATAGGATGCCCATAAGTGTCTGAGTTCAAAGGCTTGTGGGTATCTTGATTGCATTGCACCCTAACATAACAGAACCAATGTTTGTAAAACTTTGCCATCTGTTTTCTTGGAGAAATGTTTACATACCACAAATGACCAAACTGAATGGCTGTTTACAAGCTTGCCATGGTTTCAAGACACATGGACTTGAAGGCTTGTTGGGAGAATAGACATGCTGCTTTCTCAAATGGCATGTAAAGATATGGCATGCACCTATTTTGGTGTGTTAGAGAACACGTAGTTAGACTGCACTAAGAAATGGTTACGTAAAATAAAGAAACAAGAATCACAGTTGTTTGAGGATATGGAGGTTTCTTTGGTGCTTAAGACCAGAAGCAATTAGGGTGTTGTGGAATGTAATATATAGCCTGCTTGTTTACCCAGAGAGCAAAAGGAATACTAGATAATGACTGCATTGCATGTTGGCTAACCCACCCTGCAAAATTCTGTTCATATTTTTAAAATTTGTCTCAGACCTTTATAAGTATTATGGTGGCATATTCTTCCCCTGACTGATAAGCCTTAAGCTATCCCAGTGTAGAAACTTCAATGTCATTTGTAACTTTTACCTATATAGTACACGTACATCCTACTGTACTCCCATATGAAATTCAAGATGGCGTACAAAGCACTCTCTCACCTCAGCATTTATTAGATCCAGACTTGTTTAGCTTCTGCCAGGTGGCTACATCATGTACTCTGAGACCTTGACTATATGTACAACTTAGAGCTCTCATTCCTGCTCCATCAGGGAAGTGCTCAAAGCAATTTAGATAAAGATAAAACCAACTAAAACAGCCAAAGAAGTGTCAATCAAAAATTAAAATCAGTAAAATAGAAATGGCATTAATGTTTGCGTCAATCAAAAGCAGCCACTCTAATGTAAATTTCCCTTGTTGAGCAAACCCCTTCAGTGCTAGAAGTGAATAGTACTAATAACAGAATATTAACTCTCAATGCAGGGTTTATAACCTGAATACTGAAAGCTGTCCAAACTTGTGTTAACTCTTAATTTTTTTTTTAAATTCACAATGAATGCATGTGAAAAGCCAGGTGTTGGCCTTCAGCTACAGCAGCAGCAACAGCTGTGGAAACAGGTGGAGCTTTTCAACATGATAGGCAAAATTTCACCTGGTACAAGTTTAGAAAAAGGCCCCAGTCAACTGCAGCTCGCTAAGGTGAAATATCCAAAGAGGGTATTTCAAAGAACATGATAGCTAAGCAGAACTTTACTTGTGCGAAGTATTTTTTGGGAGGGCCAAATGTTGTATATTGTTACAACATGTTTGAAAGGCTAAATACTTTAGAGAAGCTGTATACTGTACTGGAGTAGAAATGAATACCATTTTCCTCCATTTTCACATTTCAGTTTCTGTCTCTATTCTGCATATTAAGATTGAGCAGGCCATTTATGCAAGGTAACTGGAAGCATAAACTTAGCTTTCAGTGCCCATTCAGAAAAAATCAAGGCAGATTTTCATAGAAGCATTTTCAGCTTCTGTTATAACTTCGATATATTTACCACTTTGCTAAGGGCCTTTCCATTTTAACAAACAACATTTTTGATGCCAAATTCCAATTGTGTGTGAAAATGTAAAAGTTACAACCTTTTTCTTAAGAGTTGAACTTCAGGAATCACAGTTTGGAAAATGCAGTTATTTTTATTGTGAGCTTTTAATTGTACCAAGAGCTGTAATTCTTTGTTGTGCAATATGACACAAATATTTAAAAGTGTTTAGCAGTGTAAGATATTGGAACATTGTTACTGAATTTTCTCAGTAGTTTCAGAATCCAGACAAAAAGTTTCCTGTATCTCTGCTGAGTAATGACAGAGTAAGACATGACAGAAGAGGAAGTGGTGGTGAGGATGATGTTAATGATGGAAACACCAATATGCTACCAGTTTTCCAGAAAAAGCACAACACGATTGTTTTCCAGAAAACTTTCTGGTGCTGTGAATAATGTTATTTAATTTCACATACTTGTTTGTCTCATTTTTACTTACTGACACACATTCTCCCTCAATAGGAACACAAATTATCTTATATTTAGTAAAACAGAATTAAAAATGTAAATCCATTTCAATTTTATGTGCACTATAGATTTATCAACACTTATAAAATACTTGAACTGAAATATTTGCCTAGGGGAAAATTAACCACACAGTGCAATTTTGCCCGTCTAGCATGATTGATTGCAGAACAGCCCAGACAACCATAGATAAAACACAGACATATATGGTGTAGAAATTTTTCCATGAAAAGAAAATAGTATTGGCTAATTTTCTATGTGCCCCACATCATGGGTGGAAGGAGAAGGACCAGGAGGAAATATCCTATTGCATGACTCAATAACTGTTCAGTCTTTTACATGTTATTTTTGAATGATGTTGCCATGGATCAGAATTATATGGTTGTCCTAACTGGACCTGTGAATGCCAGAGATAGTTTTAACATTTAATTGCTTTTCTGTGCTGGGAATGATACTTTTTAGTTAGTTTGATGTTTATATCCTGGTTTGTATTTAAAAAAATCTGGCTTTGCAGATAGTTCCATGAGTGATAACTTCTGCTTTATGAGCTAAATCCATATTGAACTAATGCTCAAACAGCAGATTTTTCTAAGTCCTGTCTCCCAGCTCTCACGAGCATTTTGTTGTTGTTGTTGTTATGAGGACTACATCCACTGTTCCACTGGATTTTACTTATAATTTACCTGGAATTCTAAAACAATAAATGGGTAAAGATGGAAGGCAGTTTAAGAACAGGAAAGAAAGGATGATGGAAGTAGTTTGAAATGTACTTACTGGCACCTACTTCCACTTCCTAAAGGGGGAGAAGAAAGAAAATAAAGGAAGAAGAACTCTGAGAATAATAGAGTGGTCAATCCCTAGATCTATCAGCAGAAGAAAAGGATGGAGTGAGGGCAGAGAGGAAACAAAAATGTAAAGAGCACATTAGTTTACATTGAACTAGACTAATGGATAGTTGCGTGCCAAAACCTTTCAATAGATTGCACATTAATTAATATCTTCTATGTCAGCTCTACAGTCTGGAAGACATCCTCTCATTCTCTTTTTGACCTCTGCTCTCCTCCCCTGGCCATTCTGGTGTTTGATTGGTTTCCTGTCTTGAGTGAAAACCACAACCTTTCAGGCTCTTCTGAAGCAAAATGAAAGGCACATGGTGGTGGGGTAAGAGGGGTCCCTGACAGTCTGCTGTGCATGGGTGGGCGTGCTGGTCCTTTCGTAAACTAATAGCTCCCAGCACTGCAGCAGAATCAGACTTCATGGAGCCAAGAGCAAAGCGTTTGGAATGCCAGGACAGGCATAAGAGGTCTGTCTTTTTTCCTGTCCAGGTCGTATCTTTGCCACCCCCAAACCCCAATACTAATGATTCAGTGGACCAGTTGACAATGAGAGTAAGCTGGTAGTGATTACCATTGAGAAACAGTGTATGTACACTCTTAGGTATATACAAAATAATAATGGGGTTGGGGGAAAAGAGGTAAATATTCCACTGCTGAATCTGCAAGATAATGATAGTTTTGACTACAGAGAGGATTCTTGCATTAGTATTTAAAAAAGCAACTTAGATTTTATATTATAGTTTATATATGTCTTTCTGCATAGCGTTTTCTTAGCATATGGGATCTTTCTTCCATCCCAAACTGTGCAAGCTAGGTCCCACTGAATTCACTGGGCCTTACTCTAAACTAAGGGGTTACTAAGGGCACAATCCTACACATGCTTAGGCAGGAAAGGGGCCTACAATTCTCAGTTTTCTCCAGCCAGCAGTTCTGGTATGTAAGATAAATTACCCATATTGAAATTGGTGTATTGGTTCTGTTGATGAGCTACTTGTTTATGCAGGACACAGTAAGAGTCCATTTAATATATGATAGGTGCTCATACCTTTTCAGTTGTGACATCTATTCTGTGGTGTTTTTTCTGTTGGATGCTGTCTTTTTCTCTGCTTGATTTAGCTAACTGTTATTTCAGATGGTGTTGGGATCAGTAATGATTTTTTATCTTCTTTTTTTATTGTCCTGGGGAAGCTTGCTGGACAGAAGCAAAGAATAATTCTTAGTTAATATATAATATTTTTAAATATTTCTGTTGCACAAGTAATAACTGAAGAGGTTGGTGGCTGCCGCCTCTTGCTGCTACACTAAATTTGTTGCTCAAGATAGAGAGCCTTCCCCATTCTCTTGCGAGTTGGGGGTCAGTTGTAGTGAAGATGCCTCCATCTCTGTCGCATTTCTGTCCCCAGAATCTCTGTTCAAAAAGGATATTTGGTAGCAAGGCTGAAAAGTATAACTGTCTAGAAAGCCACTGGGACTGGCATTGTGTATTTTCCCACACTCAGGTACAGTGTAGCGCCTCAGTATTGTGCAGAAGTTCAGGCTCTCTAAGGTCATGTTTATATGCCATGGCCATCCTAAGAAAGAATTGAGTATGGGATGATTTAAGAAGAAGGGCTGGTATATGTGGATAAGCAGGAGCTAGTGAGTGTCCTGGTGCCTGTCTGGCCACCTGCTCCTACTGAGTTAAGCAAAGCATGTCTTGAGTTGTTTGATTGTGATGTCTGAACATAGAATTTAAGGGTATTGGTATAACAATGCCTACTTGGAATCCATGGTTTTTTTCCTGGGTTACAAGTCTGGTTTGATTTCCCTCAAAAAACTCTGAGATTGATCATAATAAACAATCCCAAAATGGAGTGTCCCTCAGTTATTTAACTTAGCAGGAGTAGGTGCTTGCTCAGTGCTTCTGATTCACTGTCATTCTCCTGGCATTAAAGCACCAAAAACATTGTGCATTGCCCTACCATTTAGGTATTTTAAACCCGGAAATCTAGTACAGTTCAAATTGTAGCTGGGTGTATACCTGTCTTACTCTTTTTTGAAGGGGGCATGAGCAATAAACACACCCTCAAGATTTCACAGCCTTAGTGGTGTTGTATTTATTTGTTTACAGCATTTGGAATAACAGGGCAAGGCTAAATCAAAGTCACTGATGGTTCTATCTATCTATCTATCTATCTATCTATCTATCTATCTATCTCCTGCCTTTTACCTACAAAGGACTCAAGGCAGCTTACATCATTCTCTTCCTCCATCTTATCCCCACAACAACAACCCTGTGAGGTAGGTTGGGCTGAGAGTCTGTGACTGGCCCAAAGTCACCCAGTTGGCTCCATGGCTGAGCAGGGACTAGAACTCAGATTGTCTGAGTCCCAGTCCCATGCTCTTAACCACTACATCACACTGGCTCTCCATTTGTGAGGCTTCCATTTAGAATCTAATACTCTAAGTTGTTTTCACCTCACCTTTTAGCTCAAAAGGCTTACAAAACTGCATACAAATCTCAGAAGCATGACAGTTCCTGCCCTCAGGCTTTTAAAAGTCATGTCACAAAAAGAAAAAGGGTTGGGAAGAGAAGAGGAAAAACCAAACTTTTAGGTACCAGTTCTTAGAAAATGACTACTTTTATATTGACCTGTTGGGATGGAAACAGTTCAGGTAGTCCACTGGAATGACTGCCACTTGGTGAGATTTGGAAGGGTCAAAAGTACTTGGTCTTTCATTACATGCAGAGCAGCAGCTCTACTTTTCTCTTCCTCTGTTTGATAGCTAACTCAAGGAATTACTTTCTCTAACCAGTACACCACTCAGCAGTCTTGAAGGTATCTGAATAATTTCTTTCCCGAATCTTCAAGTATAAGTCATGGTTTTACTGAATAGGTGGTTAGCAACATTTCCTAAGGTTTATGATATACAGTTTAAAATTTGGAAACAGCACAAATGCTATCATAACAGTGCCAAGGGATATTAGCTGTATTTGTTCAGATGGAGAAGGAAAATTGTTGAAATTTAAAGGAGGGTTGTCAGTACATGGAAAGCTCTCCTTGGTAATGAGCAAATGGCCAGTTGTATGGTATTATTTATAGTGTTGTCTGTGACAGAAAAACTAGTGACTTGGGGAAAATAGTTATTTTAGAATATCCTGATGCCAGGAAGCTGTTTTATCTTCTGTATTCTGTCTTCTATATGGGAAAATATAAAAGTAACCTCCCCCATAGGCAAACCAATCCACCCTTCCCTCTCCCATGAACTGAAGTACTTTGCATTGCAGATTTCAGTTGTGCTTATTCTCTTTGACATGTGGTAGAAGAAAATTCACATGTCATTCCAAGACTTTAATATTATATCTTTTTGTGTATGTGATGTTCCAGCCATATGCATGGTTTGTGTGGCAAATGATACTTCTGGCCCTGAGCTTATGCCTGAAGAACTGAGTGTCCTGTGAGGATACAGATGTGGATATCACTGGATTAAGTACTCCTCAAAGCTATAACTTCTGAAAGAGGCTGAATGTTGAACTCTGATAAAAGATTTGCTTTATTAGAAAAGTTACTTTCCTATTCGTTGCTTGGGTAGCTTTTAAACAGATACTTTTTCAGCTATTTAATGGAAACTTTTCTTAAAAATGACAGATATTGCATAGCAAACACCTGTGACTTTCCAACATATTGTCCTTGTGTAAATACTCTCTAATTATATCTATGAGGTAAAATAAAACCTCACATGCCTAACGCAAAATGATAAGACAATCTGACAGTAGCTTTTTGTTGTATGTACTTGTCAGAACATTCAACTTTAAGCTTTCATTCAGCACAGTGTGATGCTGGTTAAAAATCAGTTCTGTATGGATTTTATCCTTGCGACTTGATTGAAGACATGTTTATTTGTGTTCAGTAGCATATACTCTCAAGTAACTGTTTATGAGATTGCAGCCTTTTGTCATCTTAAAGCCACTGTAATTATGATAAATTGGTATTAATATACTACTGCACACTCACTCATAAAATATCCAAGTGACATTCCAACATGGCCCTTCTAATGTGTGGCATTTCTACTGACTGGGAGTTCTTTCCTCAGATACTGATGGTCAAAAGCTGTCTTTGCATTGGCTCATCTTAGGTTATCAGTTTAGTACCTTAGTGGGAAAGCAATTATTTTCCATTTCTGTCTTGTTGACATGAGATGTTCCATCATCCAGAATTTATGACCTTTTCTGGCCCTTCAATTTCTCTGGTTCACGATGTGGGTAAGTGGGTAAGGAAAGAGCACAGAATGGATGAGCTGCTATGGCCTAAGCAGGCCAAAGTGTTGATAACCATTGATAGGAATCTCTTTCTGGCATAAAAAGGAGCACCACAAATTTTAGTGGTTGTGTCACATCATAACAGTTAACAAAAGTCCACAGAAGTTCAGCTTCTAAGGTAATTCTGAAACTAAGCCACAATAACTGAAGAAATTCTGTCCTAAAGCTCAGAATATATTTCCTGTTTTCCTTGTTTTTCCTCCTGAAACCTTGTCAGGAATGCGGCTATGAATAGTGTTCTGTGATCAGAAGTTGGGTTTTCCTAGCTTGTTGCATGGAAATTTCATATGTGAAAAAAGTAAAACCAGGTTCAAGGAATTTTCCTGGTCATTGAAGGCAGTGTTATTTCTTGTTGCTGTCTGGCTTGCAATATCCTTGGCAGCCGCTCCTGTCCCATCAAGCTGTTTTGCTTCTGGTTTTGTCACAAACTTGTTCTGTTAGAGAGTATTCTGTAAATCTTTTTCCTCTGCATCAGTTTGATGAAGATAGGAGTTTAGGGCATGGGTAGGGATAGTTCAGGTAGATATATAGCGTTAAAACCAATCACAATTACTGTACAAGAAGAAATCCACTTTTTGGATCAGGGCTTCTAATATCAGACCGTTAAAAGGACACTGGGGAAGTAGGAGGCTATCAGATCACAGACAAGCAGCCAATTAATATTCCCATTTTATCATGACGCACACTGAGGCTGTTTCCATAAAAACTTAGGCCTTCAGAAATCAGCCCACTGGACGGCTGGGTCTAGGGGCATTCTGCCAGGGCCATACACTACAGGGATGTGCTTTTCAAAGAGAGTGAGAAAGTCTGACATAATTGAATTGTTGCAATATTCAGAGGAGGGGTTAGTACCATGCTGACCATGGACAATTTATATTTATATGTGTACTGAAACACTTGGGGGTGTTCCCCATACAACTTGTAGTTAGGGACAGTCCCAACATTGTAACGAGTATACCTGCATCATACATATATTTGCATTGTTGTGTGTTAAGACTATACATCTCAGGTCCATTCACAAAATACATTGTGTGTACATTTGAAGAAGAAATAGGAGAAGCAGTCTGAAACATTGGCTGTTTTGGAGTGGACATTCCTATCACACGTTTGGTAACTTTTTCTTGTGAGGGGGGTGCCATTTTCTGGGGCAGCTTATTCAGCAGGTGAAAATGCTTTCTTGTACCTCTGTGTTTTGGAGCAAAGCCATACACATTGGATTTCTGCCGGCTGGGTAGAGAGTAAAGACACAAAGTTTCTCCTGGGAACAAAACAGCCACCATGCTTCCCATTTGGTGCCTTTAGGCAATATCCAACTGATCACTCTACCTTTCTTTTCCTCTGTCCTCCTTGCATGGCCCAAATCTGCCCCAGGGGTCCCCCAACCCTTTCAGAGCAGATTGTGAGGGGGAGGGCGAATCTGCTCCACTGGCAAATGTCACTCTGACAGCAGACGGACACAATTAGATTTTATGCTATTATCGAGTAACTGAAGGGACAGTAATTAGGATTGATCACACAAGCGCTGATACTTATAACTGGGATTGGCTCCATATTGTCACTTGGAAAATATGGAATATATGACAATGCAACCCTGATATCATTGATGCTTAAAGGACTGCCTTGTATTTTTTAACAATTGCTGATTCTTGGTTGTGTTTTTATTTTTTAAATTGTTGATATGAGACTTGGTGTTCCAGGGTGAAAGCCAGAGATAAGTACAGATATTTCACGTTTATAAAAACTATGTCTAAGAAAGTTAAAACTCATCTATTGTCATTTATGAAAAAAACTGGTAACAATTAACATTGTTTTTGTAATTCACAAATGGCTTGATACTTCTGTTGATTATATGTGATTGTTTGATCAGTCCATTGATAATGTTTAAATAATCAAATGACCACCCCTGCAGAGGTACAGTATATTCAGATTCTGAGGTGAAGGCTACCACCGTCATATGAATATTCATAACAAATTGAAATTCACTGTCCAAATTCTGGAAGGCTCATATGTACTGCCTTATTGTGGTAAGAAAGCTCAACCTCTAAATACAAGAATTAAACACCTATGCTCTTTTGGGCAATTGCAATCTACTTTTTTTTAATCCCCTATGCCAATTTCTGGCAGCCAACACAAAATTGATCATTTATCTTGTGCTGCAATCCCCAGCAGCTTCTACAGGTGTTGTGAGAGTGCAGCATATTATGGCTCATTCTTCTAGTCATTTTGGATGGGGAGCCCTTTCATGCAGTATGCTGAAGACACCATTTAAGGATGGGAAGCACACAGTTCCAAGCAAAACATAGCTTTGGGTCAGCTAGTTTTGTAGCCAACGGGTCACATAGAGGGCATCAACTAAAAGAGCTTTGGTATTGCAGGTATTGCAGACTGGGCTCCCTCTGCTGGCTGATGGTTGAAGATAATTAGCAATCCTCAGTACATAAAAGAGCATCCTAATTGACTATACCAGTGGTACCTCGGCTCACAAACGCCTTGGTTCACGAACAAATTGGGTCACGAACAAAAATTTCATTAAAATTTTGACTTGGGTCTCAAACTCCGCATTGGGTGGCAACCAAGATCACTGCCATCTCCCCACCCCTTCCCCCGAGTGGGGAGATGGCCATGATCGCAGTTGCTTTCGTGCAGGGAAGGCGTGCGTGATCACAGGCACACTCCTGCAGGAAAGACGGCCTCAATCTCGTCCATTCCCCCCAACCAACACGATTGCGGCCATCTCCCCACCCACCCGAGTGGGGAGATGGCCGCAGTCATGTTGGGGGTGGGGGGGGAGATGGCCAAGATCGTGCCTGTCTATCCCTCCCCCAGCATGCTCCATTTGCACCTGTCTCTTCCTCCTCAGCGCGCCCGTGATCGCGCCCACTCCCCCCGCCAGCGCGCCGGGATGATGGGCACCTGAAGGGATGACAGGTGCATGCAGGGATGACAGGCATGATCTCGGTCGTGCTGGGTGGCGGGCGGGGAGATGGCTGCGCTTGTGCTCGGGAGGGGGGGATGGCCACAATCTTTGTTGTTGTCACTTTGCTTCACATTTTTCTGATTTAAAAAATGGTTACAGAACAGATTGACCTTATTTACATTTGAACCTTATGGGGAAAATTTAACTTGGCTCATGACCAATTTGGATCACGACCACAGTCCTGGAATGGATTAAGTTCGCGAGCCAAGGTACCACTGTATTGCTTGTAGGATTCTTCCTGAACTTACCTGTTAAGGTTTGACTTCATTTGTGTTGTTTATCTTCATCTTAAGCAACCCCATGAAAGGATGCCCTCCAAAATGTCCAGTCCCCGCCAGCCCTGCTCAGCTCTTTTAAACTCAAGTCAGTGTCTTCCTTTATGGAATTACACCATATTACATTTGGTCAACTTTTTCAACTTTCCCTAGCATTATTGTTTTCCCCATGAGTCTTGTTCCTCTCATGATGTTCCTGAAAGACAACAGTCTCTGTTTTGACGTATTTACTTCTAGGGCAAATTCTGGCTTGACTTTGGACCCACTTGTTCATCTTTCTGTCACTCCAGGGTATTCACAAAGCTATCCTCCAGCACCATGTTTCAATTGCATGAATTTTCTTTCTGTTGACTCTTTCTTCCTTGCAGTCCAGCTTTCGCACTCTTACATAGTGATCAGGAATACAATAGTGTGGATGATCTTGGCTTGATCTCTAGTGAAATGTCCTTATACTAGATCATCTTTTCAACCTCACAGGTGTGGATATACCCTGTATTAACACTAGTGACACATGGTATGTTCTGAGCCAATCCTCCTCATGGCACCTTCTAGATGTGTTGAGCAACAACTCCCATCATGACCATGCTAGCTGTAGGATGGTGGGAGTTGTGGTCCAACACATCCGAAAGGCACCATCTCTTTGGGAGATGGCTATTCTGAGAGAACATGGATTGTCAGCCTTTGAGACCATGGTCATATGTACTTGAGTAGGTTTCTTTTTCAGTGTATGCCTGTTTAGAACTGCATCCTATAATGTATTTTACACTATAGGATGCAGTTAACATATGGTGCATCTGGCTGGTTGAAAAACTTCTTTGAAGACTTGCAGAAATGAAAAGGTTCACATCTTTCTTGTGAACTTGCATTGCAGCAGTACAGCTTTAAGACTTCCTTTGAGATGTCTTTGCCCCCTGCCCCATGGGATTTTTGAGGCAAAGTCAGGTCTGTTATACACAGCTTTTTTCAATATATAAGTAGTATGCTGTTCATTGTGGCTTGATACTTAACCTACTGATTCACTTCATGTGTCCACAGACGGAAGAGAATATGTATAGGAATGTATTGAGCTGCTTGCATTTCAGGAAAGTTTGTGGTAATAAAATGCAACATTAGTTTGCAGAATTGATGCTGTGCAGCTGCATCCAAGACAAGCTGTGCTTGTAGAGTGTAGTGTTGGATAGCACTAAGGGCAGCTGGCTTTGTCTGTCCTACGTACTAATACTGCTGCCTTGTTCTGTCATAATATGAGATATTGCAAAGAGTTGGTCCAGCTAGTAGCTAAAAAGTGTAGCCTTTTCTTGGAACAAAAACAACAGAGTCCTGTGATACTTACAGACTAAAAAAATTATTTTGATATTCTCTTTTGTGCACACTGTCCCCTTCATCGGAGGCTTGAAGTGTTAATCCCAAAGAGGTAGCTTTATATATATACTCTTTTCGGAGGTGTCTGTGCATGGGGAGGAGATGCAAACTGTGTCAGAGGGAATTGAAATGCAAAAAGTACAAGCAGTGTTGATTACCTTAACAGTTGCTGTTCACTAACATTGATGACAGACATCATTGCAGTGGCAGGCCAATTAACATGTGGTGTGAGTTTAAAAACAAAAACAAGCCTTTATCCTTATTCTATCCACAGGAAATGAGTTGGATCTGTTGATGAATTTAGGTCAGCAATCTTACATAGACCTGCTTCACATGATCATAGATCACGGTGGCTGAAACAAGTCACTGTATGAGCTGCCAAACTGGTTCAGCATGTAGTCTTGTCTGAACCTATGCTATGTGCCTAATTTGGATTATTTGAGGGTTGCTGATCGCCCCAAACAAGCCATGCAGCCTAGATTAGGATGAGATGGGAAGCTGGTGTGGGTAATCAGGGATATTCCACCAGCAAGTGACTGGTACATATGGTAGCTGCAAGACAATGACTTGTTTCAAATTCTGTGGTTGTGGGAATTGGATCATTGCAAAGTGTATGTTTTATGTTTTTTCTGGAGGATTGCTGATATATTGTAGACTACTTCTTTAAGGACAGCTTCTATTTCATTTATTTTAATGATTGCTTCACTGGTCCCAACTGGTCATAGCATATGCATGCAGACACTGGGCATGTTCATGAGCCACTGAACCAGCAGAATTACTCTAGAAAAAGTATAGATCTCTTGTATATTCTGATGTGACTTTGCAATATTGAACGACAGTGTAGGGTAATGCATCTACTTAGCAGATTCTATGTGTGTCACAACTTCATATTTTGTGTGTTTTTGTATAAGAGTTCTAATGATTCTGTCATAAAAAGAGTGCCAGCACAGTCTTTCTGCCAAAGATTACTATTTTTTGACATGGAATTTCCAGCCACAAAAACTAATACATGCCAATTGGAATACATTTTGAATCCCTCAGGTTAAAATGATCAGAGGTGGTTGACTGATTGTTAATCATAAGACAGTTTGACTATTTCCCATGAGAAAAGCTAGGTTGTTTTTAGTCCCTTAGCCCTTCTGTGGATGTGTCATTGAATTCAATGGGATGAGAAGGTACATAACTGTATGCACAGTTTCAACCCTTAGTATGTGTATAAGGATCTCTAGTTATTTAGGGATTTGGGGAACTTGTCAATGCTGACTTTAATGATTTTGTTCCCCATTGGCATTTTTCTGTCACTCTTACTTGTCCAATAATATTTTTTAAGACCAGCATGTTCAAGATACTACTTTTAGCCCTTGGAAGATTTTTGAAAGATTTGTGCAATGATCTTGACTTTTGATATTTTTAAAATGCTATTTTAAGCATTGACAACCATCTGTAAATAATAGAACTCAAACCATTGTTTTTACCACATTGGCTGTGCTGGTTCAAGAATCTGAGCAGAAGTCCTAGAGCATTGATACATAGGGCAGTGCGTATCACAGTTTTCAATGTATTGCTACCAAAAAGACCCTGCTTCCAACAGACATGCAATTTCTGTGTTAGTCATTCCATATTTAGTTTAGTATAGCTTCTGTAATATCAGAACTCTCATGTATTCCTTCCTCCAGTTTTTTTTCACTGCTTTCTAATTGCTAACCCATACAAATTTGTATTGTCATGGAACGTTTGATCAGGTGATGAGAAGCAGATCTTATGGCCAAGATATGAGGTAGAGTTTACAGGAAAGATGTGCAATTCTTTTGAAAGGCTTTAGAAAATTAATGTGCTAACTTAATAGGCAGCTTCTCCAAATCCACTTTTCAAAATACTGAAAAAAGAGATGAAGCTTCAGTGTTAAAATCTTTCTAGTGAGACTTGCAAAAATTATCCATTTTGGTATGTTGAAATAAAAAAGCAAGGAGTCTTGTGTGGTGATATAAGATTGTTTTCATTAGAGCCTACATTGTCACATGCAATGAGTTTTCACCTAAGCTGATAGGGATGTGCCTATATATTTCTATAGCCGGAGTGCCCAATTTCTTAAAAACATTTTAAACTTACGTATATATCTCACTTTTCTTGTTTAAGGCCAACCCATTATGGTAAAATGCATATGCTAGAATAAAAATCATTTTGTAAATACAACAAAATTAAAATTAGCATAAGGAAAAAATAGACATAAATAAAATATCAGCAGGTATTAAGCAACATGAAGAAAAAAAAGGCCAAATTATAATGGTAAGCTTAACCCAAATGCTTCACAAAAGAGCCAGGTTTTTGCTCTTGTTTCATGCTCTGTAGCATATGGGCTTGGTGGGCTTCCATGGGGAGTGCATTCCACAATGCTGGCATTGCTCCTGAGAAGGCCCTTTTCCTAGTAGACATCTGTCATGCCTTGTTTAGTTGAGACACAGAAAAAAGCTCCAGATGAACGAAGTGCATGGGAACCACAAAAGGGGGACAAAGCAGTCTCTTGGGTCCTAGGGCTTCCAAGCCATAAATGGCTTTAAAAGTTAAAACTAGCATCTTCAATTGAGGCCAGAAACTGAAAGGTAAGCAACGTAGGACGCCTTAGGTGAGAAGAATGCATTTCAAGCCAATTAGCTGGTAAGCAGCAGTACTGAGTACTAATAGAAGTTTCTGAACAGTTTTCAGGGGTGCTCCATATATAAAGGAAAGTGGAGGCGAGTAGGCCATGAATGGCTGCAGTGAGGTCTGCCCCATCCAGCACTGATGTGCTCTGTATTCCAGTAACTTATGGAAGGTGCCAGGCTGGGGAAGACTAATCTGCAAAGTATCAGTTTGGAGGATATGAAAAAGCTGATCTTCATCATTCAGGTGTTTGCTTACAGTGTTTCTCATGCTACACCCAATTCATCACCTGTGGCCTCTACTTGGAAGCTACTTATGTACCTTCATAGATGGGATTCTGTAATGATTTGATTGGCTCTTTGTATTCATTTGTTCTTTCTCACCCCTTCTGTCACTTAAATGGCTGGAGCTTCATTTTGTTAAGGTACAAAGAAAAAAATCACCCCAACAACTTCCCACTGAGATACTCTATAGCTGCCCATCTAGATAACTATTAAATGCATTCGGCAAAATGGGTTTTGGCCAGGCAAAATTATGGAGACAGTATATAAATTTGTTTGTCCATAAGGTGCCAGGACTCTTCAGTTTTTGTTGGTGAAAGTG
The DNA here is from genome assembly GCF_004798865.1 of Varanus komodoensis. NCBI lineage: Eukaryota > Metazoa > Chordata > Lepidosauria > Squamata > Varanidae > Varanus > Varanus komodoensis. The sequence goes on along the minus strand of NW_025336114.1, from coordinate 1,933,745 downwards.
GCGCATGCCCAAAAGCCCAGCAAGCAACCTCCCCCTTCCTTAAAAAAAGAAGAAACCCCCCCACACACACATCCCCACAGGCTTTTGAAAGAGTCAGTCCTGTAGGCCATGCAGTGTTGCCACAGTCTTTGAGGCTCTTGCTTGTTAGAAATCCTGAATAGTTTTAGCACAGTATCATTCTTAGTCTTTCCCATAAACAAATTACGTGTCTTTAGCATGTTAATGTCAGAATAACTGAAAGCCACTGGTAGGTGTGTACTTAGTGACATCAGCTGGCAAGAAGCCCTGGTAACAGAGAGAGCAAGCGGCAGGGAGGCAAAGGAGAGCTAGATAGAAAAGGAGGATGTGTGTGCGTGCATGTGTGTATTTGGGTATTCTGGCAAGGTAAAAAGCTGGTCTGTTTGGCAGGACCTTCCCATCTGGGATCCATCTGTGTTTCTCTGGAATCGGACAGGCGGCTCTAGTCTGAGAAATCGCAGATGTGAGGGAGCTGACACATGTCCAGCTAATGAAAGGAGAAGGAAGGTTGGTTGCAGGCTCAGCTTGAAGATTAAGAGCTGCAAAAGAAGACCATTTTTATTTATATGTTAAATAAATTGGGTGTCTTCAGCAGCAGCCTGCTTTGTTTTGGCCTTTGGGTGCATACGGTAAGCAAGCCTTTCAAAAATAATATTTATCTACACAAAGCTGTTGATGTCAGTTTGCTGGGGTGTGTGTGTGTGCGTGTGTGCCTGCATGTGTATGTTTAAAAATATTTTGCAGACTAAATTATCCCAGAAGCATAATTTTCTCGATATAGCTCTGTTTTTGTGTTTGTGTGTGTGAGAGAGAATGCACATATGGGAAAAATGTTATGAGATGCAGTGCTTTGCTACATTTTCCCTCCCCTTCCTCTAGCCACTCTCAGTTTGACTGCAGTGCCTCTGCTGTGTCAAAACTTCATTGGAATGAGCTGATCTCCTACATAGATTGTTGTAGCGGAGAAAGATAGGAAATGGCATGAACATTATATTGTTCCTTTTTGTCATGAAAAGACTTATTATGAATCCTTGTGGAGATGCTAGCTTTTGGCATGTCCTAGTCCAATGGGAAAGAAAAATCAGGATAATTTTGTGATGCTATATCTTTTCCACTATGGGAAATGATCATTTTGATATATGTCTAATATGGCAGACATTCAATAATAGGATGAAATTAAAGAGTGAACTCCACTATGAATCTTCTTCCTTTCATTTTAGATCATCTTAATATCAATATCTTCTCTTGTCAAATTGTTCTATTTGCAATATGTCAGATTTTGTGTATGCTAGACTGTAAAAAGCAGCTGTTAATCCTACCATGGCTTAACTCTTGGTGCAATTTATTGTGCTGCAGTGTTCATTCCTTTCTGTATATCTTCATTATCAAGGGATACCATTTGGGTGGAATGGGTCCCTACGGAACTTTGGAGTCTATTTTGTGTACCCAATGTGTACATGCTTCTCAATTTCCCAAAATGATGATGATGTTGTAATAAAATCAGGGCTAAAATCCTGATTCTATCAAACTGATACCCTCTAGATGTAGTGGGTTAGGGTGGGCCTCCTGGCTGGGGATGATGGAAGCTGTAGTCCAACCAGGTTGATGAAGGCTGTGCTCAAGTTTGTTTTCTCTCTTCTCTGCTGCCATGGCACGCTTCATTCTAAAACTCTGATTAAAATTTCAACATATCTAAAGTGGGCAGGTATTGATAGAAACACCTAGGCTGAAACAAGTTTATCTTTTATTGTTTACTTTCTTGGATTTGGCTCCAGCAAAATAAATGGAGCCTCTCTTAGCAGAATGATACATTGCCACATCCATTTTTCTTCTATTTGAGTCATATTATTGTATTACAATGATTTATATTGTGGTATGCTATCAGCATTTGCTCCAGTGATCTCAGAAACATAAGAATTGAGCAAGTTTTCTCTTTCTTAATTGCGTTATGCAGAGCTGAAAGAAATGACGGAACCCGTGAATTTATCTTCTTCTACTACTGTATTTTTAAAAGGTTTTATCAAGCCATAGAGGCTGCTAAAAAGAATTTCCAGAACCAGGCAGTATGCAATATTGCTTATATCTGATCAGTATCGCACATGCAAATATTACAGAAAAAAAGAACAATTTCAAAAATGCTGTTCATGTTTAATGCTGTAAGTCACATTCCACCTATCTTCCTGAAGAGTTTGTTTATCTGTAGTTTGATTTTTCTCTTTTGGGCTTGTACAGTACTCTGCGATGCTAATTAACTTTTTAAACTTAATCTAGAGATCAAGTTTTAAACATGTAAGACTATACAAGAAACCAGTGTCTGCAAGGTAAGACAGAAAAACAGAAGAAACAAGTTGAATTAAGAAAGCAATATTTCTGTGGGCTACCATTTATAATCTAACATTGGCAACTTGATAACTGCAGTCTTGGGAAAACAGGGTTCTACTTTAGGAGCTTCTTGTTCACACTGTAGCAATGAGTAGTTCTGCTTCTACTGTCTATTTTAGATAGAGGTTTATAACTCATTTTAGATGGGGTTCTGTTCCCTGTGAAAGGTCAAATACATAATTTGGGAGTTTTCCTCCACCCTGTGCTAGCTGGAGAGCTCAGGTGGTGGCAGGAGCCTGAGCTGTTTTTTATCACCTTAGGCTAGCATGCCAGCTGTGGCTTTATTTGGAGACATAGGTCTTGCCTACATTATCTGTGCACGCAGTGGCTAGGCTAGATTAGCACACCTTTATGTGGGACTAACTATGAGAATTTAAGCCGACAGTTTGACCAAAACCTTGTGACACCCATCCTGTACTAGCTTTGCTGGCTTGCTGGTACATTTCCAAAACCAATTTAAAGTTTTGGTTTTAATTGTAAAATGTAAATAGTTTAGGACCATGCTAAGGACATTACTGGTAGTTGCTAGCCTGCTGACATGCTGAAGTCAGCTGCCAAAGCTGATATGCCATGATGAGGGCAATCATGCTGATGGGTACAAGGGAATGAGTATGGGTTTGAATATGGTCTGAAAGTTGTGGAAATTTCTGTCAAGCGGTGTCAAACACAACCTGTAATTACAGAACTTTTAAGGCACATCTTTTTTGGACTTTGTTTTGATCAGCTGCTTGAACTAACACGGTTTTCACTACAACATTAAATATTTCTTGGAGTTTTGTACTTTACTGAAGTGGAAGTTTTTGTTTTTACCTGTTTTAATGAATGTTTCATTTAATAATATGTGCTTGTATCAGTTTTTGGAAGCTGCCTTGAGAGGGTTTTTCCCTTAAACAAGATAAAGTATTGTTCAGTTTGAGTAAGAATAGAAGGATCTAACCCTTCAGTAATATTTTGCACTAAAGCAGCGTCATTCTTAATTGTATGTGAAAAGCAGCCTAATTTGCATTTAGGATATTGTGGTGGTGAACTTCATCAGAATGAAGGTTATCATTAGACTTGAGAAAAATTTCTGCAGACTGAAAGAATGGATTTCAGAGAGCAAAGACCTGCATTTTGAAGAGTATAGTAATGAAAGAGTTTAAAGTAAGCCAAAGATTGATGTGTTGATGGAAATGAGCAAACATGAAGTTTTTTTTATATTTGACAGAGTAAGATAGTTGACGTTTTCCTTAGTTAAAACCTGCAGTATGATTCCATCTCACATAGAAATCTTGCCAAACTGCATATGCCTCTCTTTCCCCAAAGATCACTAACCAGTTGCACCTTCTTAGATTGGATATTAACTGTACAGAACAAATACCGTTCAAAGACCATTTTATTCCTATTCATGTTTCATCAACCAAGAAACTTTGTAGACCCCACAGGTTTACACTATCGTTGAATCCACTTTTAAATGAAAGGTGTTTCATGGCTCTTTTACAAATCAAACTATCACATCTTTTTGGGAAAATAAGAAGATAAACACGGTGAAGTGAGTTGGATTCTGAACTAGTGGTTTTTATAGCTCTTAGAATAAGAATTTTTGAAACTATGCAGCCCAGCACTTGGAAATATTCCAGTGTTTAGGCTGGCACTCATGGATTTGAATTTGTCCAGTGTTAAAACAGCCCTTGGAAGTTCAACCACATGGACCATTTCTTATAGGAATAAGACTCCTTTTCTACTGGTTGTGTTTGCTAAACGGGAGGTAGTGCTGGCCATCGGCACTTCTGTAGTGAAAATAAATGTGAAGATGAAATCCTCTCTGCTCTCAACTGCAGTTCATTTCCTAAATAATTCACATATGGAAAATGGATGGAGGAAAACATCACATTCTTTGGAATGCGCTGCTTGAACTGCATTGCCTTATCTTGTGTCATACTAAGGATGGATTTGTCTGTGCACAAGTAAGTTAGTGTCTTTTGGCTGGACCACTTTCCTGAATGGCAAAGTGCCTGCTTTATTCCTTGAAGGTTTACTGTTTCACCAATACAAGATGATAGGGTCAGAATATATCTCTGTTCTCTTGATTCTTTAGGGCTAACATAGCAAAGTAATTATCTCCTTATTTTATTGATTCACAGTCATGGTAGAATAAAAGGCAACAGGAAGAACTGCTTCTGCTTCCATTTAAGAGCTAGCTTTTCTGCACTCAGTCTTAACATCTTAAACCTTTAACTGTGGGTTTCCATTTAATATATTTCTTCTTTTTTTCAGATATTAGATGTAGTGGTGGTCTCTGTTTCTCTCAAATATAGGTCTTTAGATAAAGCTAGTTTAACTGCTGCTTTCTAAGTTGCTGTAAACATAATATATTCATTTATTAAGTGTGCATCCCACCTTTTCCTCCCAACAGTCCAAGGTATTTTATCTGCCTTCTCTCTGTGTATCCTCATAACAATCCTTTGAGGTGACTTAAGCTGAAAATCAGTCACTGGCCCCAAGTTACCTAGCAAATTTCATGGTGAGTGGAGACTTGATCTTAGGTTTTGCCAGTATTAGTCCTATACGCCTCTGACTTTCCAAACATAGGTTGCAGTTTCTGGCTTGAATTATAAAATGTGCCCATTTCTGATTAAAAAAAAAAAAGTAATAGGGTAAGGGTATCAAGACCTGATAAGAGTCACAATGAATACTGTATTGCAAAGAAGCTGTTGCAAGTTTTCCTTTCTGTTTGTGTTGGCCTCACTAGAGGTTTTTTATATTGATGTGTCATATTTGTGATAAAGATCTTAAGCTAATCCTTTTTTTGATTGACAAGTACTTTGTAAGTCAACAGGTAAACCAGAATGATGCCTCAGATATATGATGCCCACTATTTAAAAATGACACACACCTTGAGTATAGCACTGTATTCTAAGATTTTCTGGTCGGATGCTATTCTGTATTGACTCAGCTGAGTAGTGGCCCAGATTTGGGGAGGGGTGGGAGGCAGGTTGAGTCCTTGAGGTACTGAAATGCCCGTGAAATTCTGAGTATCATGGAAGTGGCTTGATTCACCATCTTTTATCTGACTTTCATTTTCTTTGTCTCACTTTTAACTGGAGCACTGCCCTGTACTAAGATTTGATTCTGATAGCCCTCAGTCATTCAGCTCATTCTAGGCAAGACAGAGAAGGCACTACGGGAGCTTTGAAAGAACTCAAACTTGTTGCTGTACAGCAAGCTGTGAATGTTTAAAGACCTCATCTGGCTTATGCAGGCTGGTGGAGGCGGGGGATGGGCTACTCTGCGAGGGTAACAGATGTGCCCTGTGCTGTTGACGCGTGCCAGCTCTGTTCCTCTGCTCCTAACACCAGGTGCAGCTATTGTTCTAGCGGGTCTCTATTCATCCGGTCTCGTCTGTTACTCTGCTCTTTCTAGCTCATTGTTTTGGAGGGGGAATTAGCATTAAAAACCAATCCCAAGCCCCTGTGTCCCTCAACTGCAGGTGACTGTTATTGGCCCCAGCTGCCACCCTTGCGCTTGATTACTTCCATATGGGCTTGTGGTGAGAAGTAGTATCCATTTACTGATTTCTCCACCCCGAAACACATACACTTTATTATCTGAAAAGAACAATATCCTGAAATCTATTAGACTCCCCCATAGGCTTCCCATCAGTCAGCATTACAACTATGGCGAACGTTTTACAAGTGAAGCTAATTACACCCTCTTCTCTCCACCCCTCTTCCCTCAGTGCTTCCCAAATGCACAATAAATGTTGGCTAGTAAGGGAGTGCTTTGAAATAGCCAATGAAGAGGGTTTTCACTAGCTGGAAAGCCCCTGCCAGCATTTAGATGATCTTCAATGGAAAATATTCCATCAATGAACTTTTTATACAGTTGAACCACTCCTGTAAATGAGAAGAACAAAGTGATGCCTTGAGAAAAGTGTGGTAACTTGTTGCTTATTAATTTGCTAGATTTAACCAAATAAGGACAGTAGAGCAGAATCTGATAAGTGGAAAATACAGTTTTTCTTTTACAAACTATGGGCAAAAATTTCACCAGGAAATTCTGCAGAAGTGCTGCTGAAATGAATGACAAATGAGTAAGCAGAATCAGTTTAACTCCTATTATTCCAATAGCAATTTTGCTGGAGAGGCAGTGTGGTGGTGGTTAGATTACTGGACTGGGGACCAGGGAGATTAAAGTTCTAGTCCCCACTTAGCCATGAAGCTTATAGGGTGACTTGGGCCAGACACTCACTCTCAGCCTTCACTCTTAGCCTAGGCTACCTCATAGGGTTGTTGTTGTTGAGAGGATAAAATGGAGCTATGTAAATTGCCTTGGGTTCCTCACAAGAGGAAAACAGTTGTGATATAAATGCAATGTAAAAAAAATAATCCCGCTTAAGTTACATTTTAACGATGTTTTTATTGAAAAGATTTGTGGAAAATGAAAAACAATGATGGGTTACTAAAAGTGTCTTTATTTTATTTTGAAAATATTGCAAGAAAACTTACAACCTCAACAAGGAAATTAAGTGACATTCAGACTTACAAGAAATAATGCTTTGTTGCTTTGTAACTAATCAAGTTTTTGATAGTTTTATCCAAAAAGTTGTTTTTGACCCTTGTATAGATTCTGTAAGCATTTACAAGACATCTAAATTAGTATAAGCATATCCTTCAGACTAGGGACAAACAAAATTTTCCTTTTAGAAAATCAATACCTTAAAATAAAAAATAGCTAAATCCATATATTTCTGTTGACTTTAGAGACATAGGTTTGAAAGTTGTCCTATACAGAATTGAACCATTGAATCACATAACTCAGAATTGTCTGTAATAACTGATACCAACGCTGTTGGGTTTTCTGTTGAAACCTTTTTCCAGCCCTCCCAAGAATTGCCCCTGTTTAAACTTGAGATTTTCTGTACACATAGCATGCTCTCAGTAACTAAACTACATACAGTTCCTTGAGTGATAGGCTTGAACGAAGAAGGGAACAATCCCATGTGTCTTTCAACAGAAAAGCATCCTACAGTTAGGCTCTTCTAGCCAGCCCTAAGATTTTTGGAAGATGGCTCAAGAGGTGTGGTTCCATAATGGAAGTACACCAACCAAGAATGCCTCTTTGTACTTCCTTAACCCTGAACATGAAAGGCATGCAAAAGGTCATAATTTTTATGTTGCATTCCTGTGTTTAAATTGCCTATAGATTCCTCTAGGATTAGTGGTTGGTATATAAATCTAAAAATAAATAAACTAAAAAAAAAAATAAATAGGTTATATGAAACTTGGTTGGTTTATTCCATGTAGGTAGCCTTTTAGATTGAAGGATTATTCAAAATGAACTGCCTGAGTGCATTAATTTAAATAAAATGCTTTAAGTCAGTTATAGTATGAATTAACTTGCCACAAAATACTGATTTTAAATCAAATTTCCCATTTTTGTGCTTCACATACTTCTTGAACACGAACATTGATGTATCCTGATTCATTTCTGTAATCTAAACATACTGGTTTGTAGTAAACTAAGCTTTTATCCTATCTACAGTCATATTTCAAAACTTGATCATGCATCTAATATTTAGTATATTCTGTTTTTTCTTTCTTTCAGTGAGCTTAAGTTGAAATACCTAGGATAAGGCTTCCAGAATGCCTCTCCTCTAGCTACTGACCGGACTCAAGCCTGTTTAATTTTAGCAACAGCTGTGTGGAAGGCAACAGATTTCCCATTACCTGTTGTATTATGTATGCCTTCAATCCATACTATTAGATGTTCATGCAACATCACAAACTATTTCAGTAGATTTCAGAGGGGCGAATGTGAAATGCCTGCATGTACTATACCATTCCACTCACCTATTCCAACATATTTGGAGCCATGGACACATTTGGTAGTTTGAGAAACATCTACCACAAAATGCATGATCATCATTTTGGCATCTCCCTGTTTTGTCTGTGGGTCTCAGACTGCTTCTTATTAAGTGAAAATATTTGTTTCGTATCTGTTGGACATAATGTCTCTTTTTGGGGAATTGTCTAATTTGTCTAATTGCGGTTTGTGCAGTACAGCTAATGCTTCTTTTAAGCATATGTTTTGGCAATGCCCAGTATTTGGTGCTGCTTGGGAGGTGGTAATTACACAGATAAATTGTGTACTGGAACAGTCTTTAATATTTACTGATGTACCCACTCTTTAAAGTTGTTTATTTCTTCATAGAAATTAATAAATGGTGAGCAAAATTGGATTCACTGGGCCCTTTTGACTGCTAAAAGATTGATACTTACAACATTGGAAGGTTAAGTACCCATCTTAACAGTGGTACCTTGGCTCATGAACTTAATCCGTTTCACGACTCTGGTTGTGAACCACATTGGTTTTGACCCAAGTCAAATTTCCCCATAAGATTCAATGTAAATAAGGTTAATCCATTCTGTAACTATTTTTTCCATCAGCAATTTTGAAATAAAGTGACAAAGAATAACAAAGTACTGTACAGTACAATGGGGAACACTAACCTAGGTGGGGGGGAGGTTATTGTTTTGAGGGGGAGTCCCCCTCCATAAAGACATTGGGGAGATCTCTTTCGGTGTTTCCTCTCTTCTTTGTCTCTTAGCTGCAGGGTCAATTTTGGTGAAAAAACTGTCTATAGTCACTTGTTTTTTCCTGCGCTGCATAACCCTCCGGAAATGAGAGACCACATTATTGTTCATCAGATTCAACTCTCTGTTCATTACATTTAAGTTCATGAGCCAAGGTACCACTGTATTTGAATATCTATACATTGCTAGATATATATAAATACTTGAGTATATATTAAAATGGGAAAATATAAAATATTGCAGACCACATGGCCACCACACTGGGGACCCCTTCAGTGAGGATATATGCAGGTACTATTTTGGGGATCCTGTAGCGGCTGATTTAAGTTAATGAACTGTCCAGAACTTTTCAGAAGTAAGGGCTTGTTAGAGCAGAACAATTTTTTTTCTGTGAATGTACATTAGAATGTTCTTTGTGGCATAAAGGTTGCAGTGTTGGACTAGGATTTGTCTTTTAGTTCCCACTCAGCCATAGATTTTAGTGAGTTACTATGTCACAGGGTTGGTGCAAGGATAAAATGAGAATATAATAAAACTTTATTCATTTTGGTGCCAGGCCAAAACCTTTTAATTTGCCAAAGATATAAAGATGTGTTTCATTTGTGTTAATTCAGACAATGCTGTGCTTATTGTATCACAGTCCTGGGACTCAAGGTGAAGGATGGTATAGAAAAGCCGTATTAAATAAATAAAAAATAAAATTGAAAAGAGAAAAGAAATTATGTAAGCTGTGTTGAGTTTCTTGCAAGAAAAAGAAGGAATATAAATCTCATGCATAAGTGATTATTGATAATTCACATTTAATTAATATATTGCATGATTGCATTTCTTAAATATTGAAATATCCCCACATTGCTAATAAAAAAGCAAGTTTTAGTTGAATACGTGGTCTCAGTTCAGGACTACGAATCTGTTCTTTTCTTCACCAGTTTTACTTTGTTCTTACTTCCAAACTGGCCAACAAAGAAGGAATGGAGAGGAACTGAGCATGCAGGGAAAGGGCTGGGGATTATGTGAGCCTGCAGAACATTCCTAGTCTTCTGAGTGGAAAAGAAACTGAGAAATATAAATGAATGGCCTCTTTGAAATATATATGAGCATGGTAGCTCTTGTCATGTGTGTTTCCATTTCATTTTTTAAAAGCTGACAGAAGTGAGCAAATGCAAAACATTTCTTAACCACCTTTAAACTGCCTTCATGTTTGCTAGTTCCATTGAAGTCAGTGGGAAAGCTAAGTGCCATTTTATTTGCACTTGTTTATTCACAAGTAAAGCAGATTAATAGGCAAGTATAAGATAATCAAAAAAATTCTGCCACACCCTAATTTTATGGTGAAATTGCTAGGGACTACTTTATATGTTTCAAGCCTGTGTCTAGGTTCTGTACACTAAGAATGTAACACGGAAACCCTACAAATACATATTTTAAAGTAAAGGGTTTTTTATTTGTACAGGCTGTTGAAATGACCTGAGGGTGTTTTGCACCATATCCCTGTTTTAGGAAACATACTGATTGCTGGGCCCTTTACTGTAGTTGGCTTACATTAATGTTGGATTTTCTTGCAAAGGTTTGAATTTTTTTAAAGATATACAGTCAGTCTATAAACTTTCAGTGCGATATTTATGAAACCACTCATTCTGTTAACAAGCAACAGAAAAAATCTTGAACAGTTTATAAATAAGCAAGGAGATTGTGGCCTTGCTGGTAGATAACAAGAAGCTACAATGGGTGAATTCACCCATTTTGGATATTCAGGATGCACCATAATTTCTTTTTACGTGCAATCCAACAAGGGCAGATTAACAAGTAATTTCTCGACTCTGAAATAAGCCATGGATTCTGAGAGGTTTGTCAGTCATCTCAACAACCCACCCTTTCTAAATTCATGAATAACAAGGTTGTGTTGGCAGGGGCTTGGATTGGCAATCTGGAGCTTCTGAGTATCCCCATATACCATTGGTGATAAGTCACAGTGGGTCGTGGTGATCAGGCAAACCAGGTTAGTGTATAACCCATGTTGTGGCCCACTCAAGCAGTTAGTATACTCAAATCTCGTGGATGTAAAGAAGGCAAAGGCAAAGCCAAGAGAAAAAACTGAGCACAACCAATTAATATAGTAGCAGCACAGGTTACACTGAGCAACTGTACCCACCAATGCTCTCGTGTCAAACCTGTCATCACTGTATAATACAGAGGCAGAAAAAGAGGAGCAATAGCTCTGTGCCACTATCATTCTAAACACACAATCTTCCAGAGCCTACAACCATTGTTGTAAATTATAGCCAAAACTATATTCTCATGAAATCCTTCCTCCAGCTTGATGGCTGGGCACAAAAGTCTCAGTCACTCAAAAGGTTTGGTGTTTCACACAGGGTTTGTTAAAAGTCAGGTGTTTCCTCAAGTGTAACAGAATTGCAAGTGTGGAGATGACACAACTATTGTTGCTATTAACATGCTGTTGAGTTGTGTCTGACTTATGGCAGGCCTAGCAATGAAAGTCTTCCAAAATGTATCATCCTTGACAGACCTGCTCAACTTTTGAAAAGCTCAAGTCAGTGGTTTCCTTTCACTTCATGGTTGGGCTTCCTCTTCTTTTTCTTCCTGTCCCCTTTCCTAGCATCATTGTCTTCTCTGTGAGTCTCGTCTTCTCATGATGTGTTTGAAGGACAACATCTTCAGTCTAATCATTTTTGCTTCCAGAGCAAGTTCTGGCTTGATTTGATCTGAGATCCATGCTTCTGTTGGTCCAGGTTATTCACTCAGCCCTCTTCCAGCACCATATTTTGAATATATCAGTTTGCTTCCAGTTAGCTTTCTTCACTGTCCCCTTTTCACATGTGTATGTACTGATTTGGAATACAATAGTGTGGATGATCTTAGCATTGTCTGCAGTGAAACATACTTGCAAAAGCAAATTGTCCCATATGCAGTCAGTCTCATAAACAAATTGTACCTGGAACTTCTGTGGAGAAAATGGACACCAGTTATTGGAAGGTTTAAACACATGAGTATGTTTCACACAGAGCAAGTGGAAGAAGCCAGCAGATTAGGCTCATGTAAAATGCAGCCATTATGTTGTTCAGTTCTAATTCTTCAAAATGACCATCTAAAATCAAGCATACGGAGCATCAATTTTCTTGCACGCCATAGCGCTTAGTAGCATGCTTACTGTGTACGGTGCTTAAGTGCATATTATACAGTATAGTGGCCACTTAGAGAAACTAGGCAGTTTTGTGTTTTGAACACATAGCAACATTATATTAATATAATAGTGTTGCCTGGTGGTTAACCTGGCTGTGAGCTAAAATGCAGGCATTCTTTTCTCGCAGCTTGGCACTCTCTTACTTGTATCCTTCAGTAAATCCTATAATTCCTCTGTTTACCCAGCCTGTAAAACTCAGCTAATGCCTGCTACAGCCTGCAGGGGTTTGGACAATTAATACTTTGGTTTCCCATCAATGTGTAGTAGACCTTATTCTCACTTTCTCTTTCTGATAGCCTCTTCTGAAGCAAGGCTATGGATAACTCCTCAGGGAAATATCTGCAAAATATCTATGAAGGCACTACTTGTGCAATTTCCTTTCCTTCCTATCTTTCATCCCCCCCTCTGTCTGTCTGTCTGTCTGTCTGTCTGTCTGTCTTTCTGCGGTAAACTTGCCAGCACCTTTTCTCATGTCCTTGTCAAAATAAGGAAAAAAGTTTCTTTTCATCTGTATCTCTGAATTGGTGAAAAGAAAGATTCACAGTTCTTGCTGCTGTTGGTGAATGTGCGTGTGGGTGGGACAGAATTGATTTTTCCTGCTGTGTTTACAAATTAATGGGACAAACCTCCCAGCTGGTGGTGATCAAGAAAGTTGTTTGCTTCCAGCTGCTGACACAACCATTTAGCTAATGTGGGCTGCAGAAGACTTGAACTAAGTGTTGTTTGGGGAGTTAACACAGGGAGGCCTAGGATGTTACAAACACGCATCAAAAGAGGATGTGAAGCAAGTGACTTCAACGCCTGTTTTCTTACTTCTTGTATAATGTGCAAGTGAGATACTTGAGCTCCACATGCATCTGGAACTCATGTATCTTAACTGTGGAGAAGATGTTGACTTCCCTGTTTTCCTCATTAGAGAGAAAGGGGAAGTTACTTGTGCATCTGCCATGAGGTATAATCCTATGCAAGTCAAGACAGAGGGAGGGCTTATACCTCCCAGTGTGCCCCAGCCATTGGGGCATGCTGGGAGATGTTGGGCTTTTTTCTTTCTAAACTTGCATAGCTTTCTGCTCATAGTTTATTTGTAACATCAAAAGTTGCCCACTGTTATCTTCATTGTTAGCAATGTTAACTGTGACAAGAGGGCTCAAAATATTTTCTGCTTGGGAACTGATTTCTCTAGTTGACTTTACAGGGTATTGGGATCAAAATTATGACAGCTTAAAAATTTAAGGTAGAAAATTTGGGCTGGTTTAAAACTTACAATTCATCTCTCACCTTATATAGCTGTAGCCCTTGTCTTTTGAAACCTCCACTGCAAATGCCTTTGAGCATTTACTGGGAGACAATTTCTCTGTAAAGCAGCCTGCAGTACACAGTTACTTACATCCCCTATTGCACAAAGACTATGTGATGCCAAGTGGCTGTCACATGAAAGTGGTTATGGTAACTTACAGAAAATATCTAGCAATGTTTTTGTCATCATAAACCCCAGGAGTAAGCCCAAATTGGGAGCTGCCCTCCTCCTTAGAGTAACACTTCCAAAAGCACATTGGTGCCATATTCTTTCAGTTTCAGAAGATGCTTTTACCTGATGCTGATCTGGGAAAACACATACCTTTTGATTAGAAGATGAAATTCAGATGACTCTGACCATTGATTAAGCTGTTGTTTCTGATAGGTTCTGATTTACACATTTTCTATTTTTATTTGTTAGTCACAACAATAAGCCTATCAATTTAAAACAAAAACAGGAGTGAAAATCTTCTTAATTACACTGTTTAGGCTGCTTACATTCTCTGGACTTCTGTAGAATGTGCCTGTCAAAGCCAGACATCGCGTGGTTGATCTTCTAAAAGTATGGACTGAGGGCCAGGTGGCCACCCTGCAGATCTCATCTAAGGGCAGCCTCCCCAAAAGGCTGCTAAGGCAGCCATGCCCCTAACCAAATGTGCCAGAATACCCTCAAGGACTGGCAAACTTCCGGAGGTGTAAGTCAGGGCAATGTGCTCATGTAGCCACCTGGTTAGGGAGGCAAAAGATATTTCCTTTCCCAGGAAGGAGGACCTAAGTGAAACAAACAGGGCGCTATGTTGCCTCAGGGGCCTAGTCCTGCTGCTGCTGCAGCTACTGCAGCGACTACGACTACTGTTATGTTTCTGTATCACTCTAGCTGAAACTCTGATCGATTCACAACATTTAAGTCACCCATCCAAATAGTTCTAGTTCTATCTAGGTAGAACTTTACTGCAGTGGTAGCATCTGGTGAGTGCTACACTTTTTCTTTAGGGGAAGAAGGCTGTGGGCAGAAGGATTGAATGGAGCCTGAGCACTGTATTTAAGCTTCAGGTAGGAAACCTGCAGACTCGGGGTGGACTGATTAGGGAAGCTGCCTTCAGAAACCTCTTAATGTGAGAATGAGAGCTCCAAGGGAATGCATTTCAGTTCCGCAGGATGGAACCCACAGCTGCTACCTGGTTCTTCAGGGTATCGGGCTAAGACTGGAGGATAGGCCTGCCTGAAGGAACTCCAGGATGTTATGTATACCCAGAGCCAGCAGGTGTCTGCTAACTTCCCACTGGAGGCTCAGGATAGGAAATGGGAAACTCTGATTAGGGTTGTTTGGGCTGGAAGCTTGGATTGGGAGTTGGGAGGACTGCATTGTCTGGGGAGAGAGGCCAAATGGTAGTCTGTCTCTGGGCTCTCCTGTCCAGTCCCTGGGTCTGAGCCTGTGGCCACACACAGAGGGGGACTCATCCAGTCTTGTGGGCTGGAGCTGCCTTCCTGGAGTGCTGCCTAGAGACACCACCTTCCTTGATACTCAAGCAATGCTTAATGTCTGGCAGCAGCAGCAGCAGCTCAAGTGCTAGGCCAGCTTGCCTGTGTGGCAGCAGGCAAAGTGCCTGGACTGGGCCTTGGAACATGGCCCATGCTGCAGTGTGCTTGTGGCATCCAGTTCAGCCATTCTCCCTCTGTGGGAGAGTAGTTGATGGCCTCCAATTGCACATCCATGCAGCTGTGGACAATGGAGCCTGCAGGCTAGAATCCAGTGAGGTGGTGTGTAGGCCTGTGTTTCCCATGGCTTGCCCGTATGGTTAGCCCATGGGATGAGCGCCCCTCTTTGGCCTGGTTGCCAAAGGCTTTCCTGCTGCAGGGTCTGGCTGGCTCCATGCTGAGATAGCTGAAGTCCCCCCTCCACTTTCTGCCTTTCTTCTTCCTCTTCTCTTCTGCTCTTACAAGGGATGAAAGAGCCGGGAAGCCATGCGGCAGGAGAAACAACTGGGGATTTCTGGGCAGTCAGGGCCTTTCCTGAATCTAGCTGCCCTCCTAGGAGAAACCTTAACGCATAAAGTTTTAAAAGCCTGTGAGAATAAAAAAGGCCTTTGCTTAGTGCCAAAGGCAGAAGGTGCCTGGTGAAAAGCAGCATTCCATAAGTGCAGGGCCACTGCCAAGAAGGCTCTTCTGTGTGCATCCTGTGCATGTGAGTGCATGTAGAGCAGGGCTTCTGGTGATGTGGAGGCCCAGCTAGAGATGTATGAGAAGCAGTGATCCTTTTCTGTACCATGACCTCTAGCAATTGAAGGGCTTTATAAAATAAAACCAGCATTCTGATCAGGCCTAGAAACAGAGAGGCACTGAAGGTAATATAGTACTAGCTTAAAATGGCCATAGTGTCCAGTTCCAGTATGTACTCTTGCCATCATATTTTGTACTAGCTGAGTTTTCTGGGCTGTCTTTGAAGGTAGTGTGCAATGCATATCAGTCTTCTAAGTGGGAGGTTGTTGCCATATTACTGCCATATGGAGGCCCCTTTAAATAGCTCCATGTGGTGAACTTTTTATCTTTAGTACCTGCCCATGTGGCTCAAGTAGTCTTCACACTGTACAATTTCATTTTTTTCTTTTTGGGGTATAGGCATTGGCATGGTGAATCTTCATGTTGACAGCTGCCATGTGGAATGATTTTTTTAGGGAGCGTCTGTCCCAAGGCTGTATCTTATAAAATGACCTTTAACATTACTTAGTTTCATCTTACCTCTTCTGAATATGTGAATTCAACGTATCCTCCTCTGACCCATCAATCGTCCCTTGCTGTTTCATCATGTTTTACTTTAAAGTCCTTTCTCCAAAGCTATCAATTGTCTAAAAGACTTCTGTCTTGTTCTTTCACTCCTGGAAGCATGTTTCATTGCAGCAACCTTTTGTGTCTAAGAGTCATCATCCACTTCTAAAACCTAACCACAGTAACATTTTTGCCATACACATGAACTTGTGCCAGCATAATTGACATGTTGCACAGCCAAGAGGTCTTTTAAACAGTAAATAATTGAGGTATGTAAGTATACCCTACCAGTTTTTTTCATTGTGCAAGCAGTTGTGCAACTGGTTGCATAACAGTTTGTGCAAGCAGAATGCAGAACCAGCTGTGCATCTGCACTTGCACAAACATAACTTTAGTCGGACTCTCATCTTGCACATAATTTGGAATCTGGTTTCTGCCACTGTAACATCATTTGTGCTAGTGGAACACCCTGCTGGAAAACTACTGTTTGTGTGCTGCTTTTGTGCTACATCTGGTGTCCGTGGTTCATCTTGGGACTGTTGCTTCAGTGTTTCAAATTGTGATATCATGCTAAGTACACTTGTCCTGCTACTTAAATCTACATGCTCTTTTTCCAGTTGAGCACAACATGCACTGGTAGTGTAACTATATCACAATCTTGCTTTTCTCTTTTCTAATTTAAGATTACATAGTTCTCCTTAAGTAATAATATAGTCTTTTTAACACTCTCTCTTCGCCTGTATATTTGGGTTCATTTTGCAAAAAAATAGTCTTTGAATTTGGTATCAAATGCTGTATGACAAATTGCCAATCAAGACTGCATCAATGTCTCAGATCAATGGTGAGGACTTGAGTGAAATGTGCAATTCTGCACGACGTAGAAACTGGTGGCAACTTTGTACAGATCATTCATTTTACAAACCCTGTTTTGTTCATGTCTGTTACCACTGGACATGATTCAGCTTTGAACAGGAAGCCAGTTTCCAGTATCTGCCAGCATAATTCACGTATATTTTATACGTGAATTGTACAGAGAGCCAGTGTGGTGTAGTGGTTAAGAGCGTGGGACTGGGACTCAGACGATGTGGGTTCGAGTCCCTGCTCAGCCATGGAGCCAAGTGGGTGACTTTGGGCCAGTCACAGACTCTCAGCCCAACCTACCTCACAGGGTTGTTGTTGTGGGGATAAGATGGAGGAGGAGAATGATGTAAGCTGCCTTGTGCCCTTTGTAAGAAAAAGGCAGGATATAAATCCAAAAATAAATAAATAGAAATATTTTATCTCTCTCTCCCCCCCACTCCACCCTTAAGGTTCTTTCTTGTCTTACCAGATACCTTCTAGGAAAATCCAATTGGCTTTAATGGCCTTGTGAATGTAATTGAGAGACTTTCTGTCCTAAGTAATTGGGTGAAGGTTCACCTGTGCTCAAGCATCAGTATGGCTCCATCTGCTTTGTTAAAGGTTAATTGAAAGGCCCCATATTGCTGACTGACCATTGAAAAGGACTAATATCTGTTGCTTTTTGTCTTGCACCTGTGGCTGCAGCGTTTAGGAACATATTTTCTGATCCTGAATGTTTCTTGCTTGATGGATGGGAGCAATGTATGTCTCCTTTTTTGGTGGTCGCAGCAGAAAGATTGTTTTATTAACATTACAATTCAGTAACTGCATATATAAAAGTTGAGTGCAACAGCACCCTCCCACCCAAGTTCCACAACAACTGGTGTACATAAGCATACTGCCTCTTATCTAAAGATAGAATGTAGACATCAGGACTAATTGTCATTGTTAGCTATCCAGATTGGTGGGCATTGATATATCCTGTGGAAGTGAATTCTGTATTCCATAAAGCAAGCCACTTTTGCCATAACCACATACTCTATAAGATTTTTTCCAGACTTGATAGACCCATTAGAATTAATGTCAGTCAAGGACTGCAGGTGGCGCAGTGGTTTAAACTGCTGTGCTGCTTGGCTGGTTGATCGAAAGGTCGCCGGTTCGAATCTGCACAACGGGATGAGTTCCCGTTGTTCCGTTCCAGCTCCTGCCAACTTTGCAGTTCGAAAGCATGCAAATGCAAGTAGATAGAAAGGTACCACTTTGGTGGGCAAGTAACAGTGTTCTGTGCACTTTGGTGTTTAGTCATGCTGGCCACATGACCACGGAGACTGTCTGCAGACAATGCTGGCTCCCTCTGCTAGGAAACTGAGATGAGCACCGCCCCCTAGAGTTAGGCATGACTGGACTTAACATCAAGGGGAAATCTTTACCTTTACCTAAGGTAGTTATGGCATACTTCAGCACCATTGATTTGGTGAATAGGTCTACTAAGTCTGGATCTAATCCATAATTTTTAATCCCATTATAGGGATAATATATATTTTCCAGGGTTTGGCATAGCTAATTCTTGCTGGCTGAGCCAACAGTGTTCTCCATTACTGGTGGATTGTATTGCCCCTCCCCCCTGTAGCCCCCAGTGGAGAAGATAGGGGTATGCCTGGGAAGGGCTTTAGGGAGATGGAATGGGAGAGGAAGTTTGCTTCAGTAGTGTTGCCCAGAACTTGTGTTGATGAACAGGTATTGTTTTGGAACACCTCATTTGAAATAGTAGATGATATTTGCTAAAGTTTTAATTTTATAAAAGACATTTTCTTGTATTATTCTTGTATTTCCTCCACCCCAGTGTGTATCCTTAGCTGTGTAGAAATCTCTACAAGTCCCACCTCCTGATTTTAAAATATTGATTATATTGCAAATCCAGGGAGGGAAGTGAAGCAACTTTAAAGGATGAAAGCAAAAGCTATACATCTTCCAGGGAGGGATTTTATTGAGACAAATCCAGGCTGAGATCAGTATGTTTCCAAAATGAAAATGTTCAGGAAGTCCTTCAACTCCCAGGATTCCCTAGCTAGCATGACAGGCTAGAAAATACTGGGAATTGTAGGATTTTTTTTCCTGTCTAAGCTTGCATAAGCTTGTATCCTGAGATGAATTTGGCATGCTTCAGATGAATCAGTAGCCTGAAAGTGCAGAAAAGGTGAATGAGGGTCAGCTGACAGTGTACTGGATGCAGGTATCAGTTCACAGTTCTGCAGAAAACTTGCCAGTGTTCCATTCATGCTAATGTAACTGTTTTAAGTAGATTTGGGACCGAGAAGCTCATTAGGGAGAAACAAACAAACCATGAAATGTTGCATTGTATTCTCAATTCCTCACAGCAGGGCTCCTCAGCCATATTCTCCCCTGACACTGTATACTGTTAGAGCATTAGCCAAGGCTTTCTGCCCCAATCACATTTTTTTCTATTTTCTTTTTCCAAATGGCACTTCACGTTTCATGTCTTGTGAGCAGGCTGTTTCCTCAGGGAGTTACAGAGGAAGGGGTTGTCCCTTCAGGTTTAAAATTCAGAATGGGGTACTTTTATCAGTCTTGGGCTGCCCCTGAGCATGTAGATACATCCTTCCTGTTTCTCAGTGGCCTTTTTGACTTCGTTACTGTTGGCTTTTATCACTTGAATTCACTACCCTTTCATATTCTTTTCCCATGCCAACCATCAGTTTTCTTAGCTAAGGGGTTCTCTGGTGACTCAGCCAGGATCCTAGATGCAGGATTGCCTGGAGGACTCTGCTTTACATCTAAAATTTTCAAAGAGCATGCACTTTCCTTTATGTTTAATGATTTTTACTGGTTCTTGTCAAAGAAAGCTGACCTTATGCTGCAACTTCTCATCCCAGGTTGGTAGTCATGCCCGTCATTTTTGCAGCTGCATATGTTGTCCACTTAATTAAAACTGCCTTTTCAGCAGTTGTTCTTTCTTGTTTGTGTTTTTTGTTATCATTTTAAAATATTTGCTGGCTGTGCATGTTTTACTTCTTGGTTTTTCTTACTAGAACGTGTCTTCAAAGACTGAATGCCATCCTGATAATATTGAATGGTTTGTCCATTTTCAGAGCAGCATTTGTATGGTTCTCTCCTCCCTGTATTTTCTTTTCCCTCTCTTCAAAACATTTTTTAAACAGAGTAAGATTTTACTCCATTGATCACATAGGCTTCTGGGATGTCTGTATCCTGTATCCTGACCTCCTCCACCTTAATTTGGCAGCAAATCTGCAATGGTTTCTTTCATGGGTTTCTTAGTTACTCTGTTGGATGAGGCCTAGAGCATCCAGAGTTCCTGTCCTTGGAATGCTCACCAGCTAAAATCCTATTTTTGTCTTGCTTATGTGGCTTTTCTCCATTGATTCTTATTCAGTTTTCAACTACTATGCTTTCACCCAGATCTGGCATATTTCGCCCTTTGTGACAGAAGACTCCAATTTCCTGTATATTTTCCTTGTTTAAAATTTTCAGTTTAAACATTCTGAACTCAGGCTTTCATATGGCTTGCCAGTGCTTGAACAGTTTGGGTATTCACAATTTATCCCTTTCTTTAACTCACAACCAGCCTCCCAAAGAATTATGATATATAAATTTTATCCCTTCGTAATAACTCTCAGATCATAATCTCTTTATGTTCTCAAAAAAACTTCTGTGGGATTGAGGATGTTGCATTGTTACAGCTAATAACACAAAGTTTTGTTAAAATGTTTTGGTCTACTTTTCATATAGTGCATTTTTGCAGTTCCTGTTGCCAACCTCCCCAAGCTTCTCCTGAACTGTATTTAGTTTTAGCACTGTTGAGGCATTTTCACTTAAAGGAAGATGCATGGAAGTAAAATGGCACACACCCTCAGGGAATCCAGGAGCATGATTTTGCATTAAAACAAGTGTTTTAAAGTAAAAACACATTTGCTGCCAAATTTCTAGGACACTTAGATTCTGTGCTATCTATCTTTTGTTCTTTCTTTTTAAAGGAAACAGTCATGCTTGCAGAAAGAGAGAGAGAGATTTGAAAATGTGCTTGGGACAATTGCCAAGGCTCAGAAATAAAGAGCTAAATTAAAAACAAGCACAAATTCCTTTTTGTTCCCATCTTGGCATTTCTCAGCCAATTTTTAGCTTGTATCATCAAGGTATTCCTTTTTTTTAAGAAAACTAAGAAAAGCAAGAATAAATTTTGTTTAGTGTTACTAGAAAGTGCAATTAAATTTGACTCTTTGGTTTTATTTCTTTGGCTTTCAAATCAATAAGAAGGCAATATAAACTAAATGCCACAAAGAGAAAAACTACCAAGGAGGGATAAACCTCTGAATGCATTCCTGTCCTCATTTTACATGTATATATAGTCATCTGCATTGACTCAGTGTTGGCTGTGAAATTCATGTTATGGATGCTGCTCCTATCAAAATCCAGAGAGATCCTATCCAAGGGTTGCTGTCTAAGTATAAATGCAAACCAGTCCTGAGCATTATAACATTGAGCAAGTTTCTATTTTAATAATGCACATTGATTAATCCAAAGATCCTTGACATTTCATCTGGATCTTTTGTAATCTCAAGGCCCTGTGTTCATTTCAGTGGAGGGAGTGAATCCATGCATGCCTTCTCTTGTATGTCCTGCTCTCTTGCTTGAAGAGAATGAAGAAGCCATTCTTGGACACTTCTGCACATGGAAAATGTTGCTGGATTGGAGTGACTATCTGTAGCTAGAGATGTGACCTTGCCTGGGGGAGGACCACCTACATATCTGGGAAAAGCTTATAAAGTTCTTTTAAAAGGTATTTAAGTAAGCCTCTTGGGCATGCTTGCCATGTACATGTGAGAGAGAAGCTTTATTAAACTCAGCTTACAGTTCTTACTCCTCCCATGGTCTGTGTCTGTGCAAACCATAGAAACCTGATCATACAATTTACAGCCATCTGTAGCTGACTTCCAACACTTTGTGACCTTTTCTTTTGAGCTCAGTAAGATCCTGAAGCTGACTGACAGTTCCCAAAAGGTCTTCAGTCGATAAAGCCAAGGAGGTATCTAGCATCTGGGATGAAAAGGAAAATGGCACGGGTGGCTGTTTTTCAGAACATAACTTTGCTTCTCATTAAGTTTGGCAAGTTAGACAATGGAAACAAAAATGCCATAGTACTGTGAAGCTTAATATTTATCATGAACGTTTTTGTTAGGTGCCCATAGTATCCCTCTCCCAGAAGCTCAGTTTCCTCTCCAAATTTACCATCATAAAACATGATGAAGTAGATTAGGATGAGAGATTTTATCTGGTCCAGTCTGATATACCAGTTAATTTTACTAGAAATAAAGAGAATAAGGAAGCATCTCTCTCTCTCTCTCTCTCTCTCTCTCTCTCTCTCTCTCTCTCTCTGTGTGTGTGTGTGTGTGTGGGGGGGGGGGGGAGTAGTAGTTTAATAAATATAATGATTTGGATATAAAATTATATCCAAATTATGTCCAGTTATAATTTATATAAAATTATATCCAAACATAATAAATACAATCATTATTTATTAAATAAATAAATGGGATCTGGCATTTGACCATTTTAAGTGAGACTGCCTACAGTAATACTATGTAGGCAGTGGGGCTATGAGCTAAAATGTGAGTTTTGCCTCCTCACACTACCCCTTTGTTTGAGCCACAATTAAACCAGGAAGTCTCTAGCCTTGTTTCTCTTTTTGTCTACAGTGGAAAACTGTGGGTATTAGCTTTAGGACAAGCTAGGTTTTTAAATCATGGTTTGAAGTTGACATAAGATCATGACTTAACCATAGTTTTTCAGGTCAGACAGAACGGGAAACATGGTTAATTAAAGATTATTTATTTTCAGCTCTCACAAAGAGTCTGTGCCCAAGCTGCAGGCTCTTTCCTAGCTTGAGTTATCAAACTATCATGTTAGGAACTTGGCCTTTGATACTACTTTGGAATCTGTATTTTGGTGCTTCTCCTTCTTTTTAAGGGAGAAGATGAGAAATCTTAAGTGAGCACAACTCTGGCTTGTTAAAGTGATAAAGGAATGGGCAGGCAATAAGAAACAAGAAAGAGGGGCCCAATCCAGAGAAAGTTAGTTGCCTGTGGCTCCCATTGAAATCACTACAGCTTGAGTTAGTCTTTGCAGATAAATGGTAACACTGATTTTAATGAAATGCAAACACAACTCCTCTACTTTTGGTTGGGGCAGTGTGATTAAAGGTGGTATAAGTCACTGATTTAAATAATGATTTAAACCACCAAGGGGAAAAAGACTTCTGGATGTCAGGCTTGACCAGTAATAGCACATAGGAGAGGCAATAATTAAAGTTGGATGATATGTTCACCCTGAAATTGAAAGATAAGCTATAATGGATTAATTGCTCCCCTAATCAAGGAGAGAGCCTGGTTATGAAAGCACGACACTTGAGGAATTGATAGGGGAAAAACTAGACATCATCCAAACAGCTCTTTAATAAATTTGTTTTGTCAGTCACCTAGAGTCCTTCCTTAACTGTTCTCTGAGGCCAACATAGGAGGAAAAAACACTAAAGAAAGAACCGTTGTGTGAACTATGCATTCCCCTTCCAGTAATTTCAGGAACTCTTCTGCTAAATGGAAAATAATTTTTTTGTTCTGGAATGAGTATCAAAAGACGTGACTTGTATAAAAATGCATGCATGGAGTTGAAATCATCAAGACTAACATGTGCTTAGCATTAAATGTGCAAGTAAATCATCCCTGAGCATAGAGTTTGGTATTAAATGAATACAAAGGGTTCTTTCTTCAGATTTACTGTAATCTGCAAAGAAATGTATAGGAGTGAAAGGCTTTATTTTTGTCTCAGCATTTGATAGAATCACACCTCCCCACCCCACCCCCTGGTCAGTAATTTTGGGCTATTTGAATGATGTCTGCTAGTGGATTTTTTAAAAAAACATGATAGGCAGATGAGACTTCCCACACATTGGATTAAATTAGCACATACAGTAAAACTATTTTGCCCCATATGATTTGTCTAAAGTGTCCTTCAATAAGATATAGTCGTCTTAAACTGAAAATCTTGGTGGAATTTAGGCCAGTGTAATATGAGGGAGTTGGTATATTAATTTGGCATTGAACTATTTTCTGTGTCAGTAAAGTTGTGTCACATAAGTTTAGGTGTCAGGGTATAACGCAGTGAAGTGTCATTATTTTAGATCCGTATTCTGACTCTGCATATTTAGAAGTCTGCTCTAGGGATGGGGAACCTTTTTTCTTTAGAGGGTCTCTCAGGGCTCATGTGTTGACTATGTGCAGTGCTGGGCAAGACTGAAGCCAGTTGTGGGTGCGGCCAGAACCAATAGTGGGTGTGACTTCCCCTTTTTTCTGGCACACCCCCTTTCTTCCCTGCTGACTGGACTGCCAAGTAGAGGGTCATTCTTCAGTTTTGAAGCTAGACTGTGAGCTGCATGTTTTCCATCCCAAGTCTGCTTTGATTGACAAGGGCTCCCCAGGCCTTGGTCTTTCTTATACCTGCTTCCATTAAGTTATAGATGCCTGGACTTGACTCCTGCTGGCACCTGTGATGTATATCTAAAGGAACGCTTGTGCCCATATATGCCCTCCCGCCCCTTGAGATCAGCAACGGATGCCCTTCTCTGGGAACCCTCCGTGAATGATATTAGGAGGGTGAGTACCCGGAGGAGGGCTTTCTCTGCGGTGGCGCCCCATCTATGGAATGCACTCCCCAGAGAGGTCTACCTGGCGCCATCATTATTTGTTTTTCGGCGCCAGGCTAAGACCTTTTTATTTAAAACTTATTTTAATTGCTAAATTATTGTATTTATTAGGATTTTAAATTAGCCGAGAATGCACCGGGGGGTTTTAATTTTTTTTTTTGAATTTTTTGTGAGCCGCCCCGAGGCTTTGTTGTGATGGGGGTGGCATAGAAATGTTTTAAATAAATGAATAAAAAATGTGTTCCACCACTGAACTGTAAGTCTTGTACAGTGGTTAAATTTGCTCTGACAATGAACTCTGACCAATGGCCAGTGCTGTCAGCTTAAATGGCTATCAGTCCCCCTGTATTGGTTAATTGCCCCCTGTTTCTATTGCTTGGCTCCCTAATTTCATTGTATCATCCTCTGCAATTTACTTCTGTGCATGCTGCAGCTTTTCAGGGATGCAGCTGGGAATACTGTGATCTTGCATTCCTTTCAGTACGCAGGAAGTATTTGTCTGACAAATCATTGTGGATATAGTGCCTCTTTGGCTGCTGCAGTGAAGAAGGGGCTCTTTGGGCTTTCCTTAAGCTATCACGTTGTACTTATGAAGCAGATTCTCTGTTTTAAGAAATTGAGCATGCATTCTTAAAAACATTCTTAGTCGGTACTGGAAATAAACCCTAAGCAGATTCTCCCAGTGCATAAACAGCACTAAGTGAACTTTTACAGCCTAGGAAAGGTTCATATTTATGGCTTGGTTCCTTCAGTTCTGGAGAAGTGGCCTAAATTATGAGATAAATAATTTGGCTTTCACTTTGTTTAGTGTTTGTAAAATGTTCCATTCCTACGCTTTTTTTTTTTTAGTAATGTGAACCTATCAAGTGGTAACATTTTATATTTCCCACTTGTAATTGTTGATTTTATTGTATCTTAGTGTATTTTTAACAATTGCAATTGTTTCTGTTACGCTGTGCTGAGTGTCATTTTTGGGTAGAAATCAAAGTATTCAACTATTTGGGGGCTTAGTTCATGTTCTCCAATATTTTGAGGGAAGAGTATATTGATGCCTTCCTTTCAGATGTTTCTAGCAATCAGTGCTTTGGACCATATGTGTACCAGTCTCAGATTATTAGATGGCACAGAATTACCCTATTTCTGATGTTCTTAAACATTTATGTAACATAACAAGTTTGGCAACCTGTAGTCCAGAACCTCTGTAGGGCTAAATTCCCATCTGTTTTACCCAGTTTAGCCAGTGTTGAAGGTCAAAAAAAATCTGAAGGGTGCATATAGCCCACCCCTGTATTTCATGTGATGAGTTTGTCTCTAATTAATTAATTACATTTATATTTTGCCTTTTTTCCACTTGTAGAGAACCCAGGGCAGGTTACATATACCTCTTCCCTTCCATATTATTCTCACAACAACCCGTGAGTAGGTCAAGCTGAGAATCAGTGATTTGTCCAGTCACCCATTTCTGAGTGAGGACTAGAACCTGGATCTCCCAAACCTCAGTCCAGCTCTCTTAACTGCTATGCCACATTAGCTGTTTTATTATGCTTCCAGTTAGATCTCATTGGATTCTATTGAAGAAAATTGTGAGTGCATCATTTCTGTTCTTGAAGGTGGTGGTGGGCAAATAAGAAAACCCCCTGTGTACAGAGTTTGTGAGTGGTTCAGTAATAGTAAGTACAACTCCAGAGTATTCTTATGTTTTACTTGTTAAGTCTGGACAGTGTTGGGCTTGGAATCGTTAATCTTCCTTCTGTTTTCTTGGGTGAAACAAATGAGAAACAGATGTTCACATCTGGAAAGTTCTAGGCCTCATTGTTGCAGGGAAATAGTTTAAATTGTAGCAGGAATATTTAGAGAGTGTTGAAGCAAGAGACAACTGTTGAACTCATTTCCCCCCATGTATGGAACTTCTGTGCTTGCATGTTACAACTCACACAATTTTTAACTTGACTAAAGCCCAGGGGACTAATATTAATGAACCATTTGTTAATAGTAGTTGTACTTCCAGAAACCTTTTCTTACAGTGTTGACATACAAAAACTAGTTTTAAGCATCCCTACTTCAAAGTCAGTCCTGTTGAATGCCAGTAACACTTGATTCCAAGTGTATATATTTAGCAGTGCTGTGCTGGACAAAATTACAAACAAATTTTCTAAAGCTTTGAATGGATTCTGTGTATTTTCCAAGAAGCATATGAGAAAGTCATGCCATTCATATTAGGAGAGGGTTAGGGTTACTAGGAAGGTTGGGTCTTTATGAAGCTTAGCAGTTTCCCTCATTTTAACCATGGATTCATGTTGGCTTTTTAGGTGAGCTACTTTTATCTTGGCTCCCCTTCCTGCACTATTTTAATATGAGCATAATACTGGCTTGGCCTAAATTTCAGGGTTATTTGTCAGAATTATAGAAATAATACATGAAAATTTTGACAAACTTGCCAGAATTTATGTTCTTCTGGCAAAAACCTATATAAACACTATTAATATAAATTAGGCCAGTAATGCTGTTCTGTCAACAAAGACTACTGTTACTCTTTCTCTATTACATTGCCATACCTTGATCCCCACAGATCTGTCCAGTGCTCTGCTGCCAAAATCATTCATTCTCCTATTGTTCTGAGTACACAACATCCTTGCATCTCTACATTCCCTTCCCATCCATTTCTAGATCCAATAGAATCCCTTGACTTACTTGCTCTGTACTCCTGGATCTAGCACAAACTCCAAAGACTTCTATGGCCTTTCCTCCCTCTGCTCTTATATCCTGATGCATCACAGTCCATGATCTTCCCTCTTTCTGCCCCACTTCATTCAGCTGTTTTAAAGTCCCCTGCTCTTTCAGAAAACTGTATTTCCTCCATTTTGCTTGGAGGTGCCACTCAGAGCACTTGTGTGAAGTGACCTCTAACTGTGCACAAGCGTTACCCAGCAGACATGTTTACTTGGACTTCCAAATGGCTTTTGACAAAATTCCTCACCAAAGAATCCTGTGCAAACTTAGTCATCATGGAATAATAAGTGAAGACCCTTTATGGATCAGTAATTGGTTAAAGACAAGAAAACCGCACATAAATGGTCAGTTTCCCAAAGGAAGGATGTTAGGAGTGGGCTTCAGCAGGGGTCTTTATTTTCCAGCCAATGTGATTAAAATTTGCATTGCTTATCTATAATTATGAGGGAGTAGTGAGATGGCCAAGGTCGCTGATGACGCCAATTTATTTGGGATGGGTAAACAAAAAGGAATTGGCAAGAGCTTCAAAAGAATTTTTCCAGTCTGGGAATCAAAATCACAAATGTCAATCAGTGTTAGCAATTAGAAAGCTATGAATGTTGGAGCCAAAAATTCCAACTTCACATATAAGCTATGGGATAAAAAAAGTGATATTGGACTGGACAACTCTGTTAAAATGTCAACCTAGCATGTAGACACTACAAAAGGTAGATTCCATTTAGGCATAATTAGACAAGGAATTGGAAATAAACTGCTATTATCATACTGCTGTTATAAGAATCTATGGTGTGACCACACATGGAATACTATGTACAGTCCTGGTCACAGTACCTAACAAGGATATTGAAGAGATGGGTAAAGTGTAGAAATGGATAACTGGATTGTAAGGGCAAGGAGCTTCAGCAACTCTCCTTGTGAGGAAATGCTATGATTATTTGGGAATCTTTAAGACAAGGACTGATCCTCTTAAACTTTTGCCAAAGCAGCATATGCACTGATAGTGCTGTATAAATAAGTAAAGAATAGACATACATGAAAAATGCAAGAATTTGAAAATTATACCTTGCCAACATTAAAATAAAATATCTGTACTTACATGGCCATACAAACCAAAGAATTTATACCAGCCTTCTCCAACCTGTTGCTTTCTAGATGTATTGGTCTACAATTTTCTTGAGTTGTAGATGTGCTGGTCTACAGTCTCCATTGGAGTCGTAGTCCAATTCATTTAGAGGACCTCAGGTTGGGAAATACTGCTCTGTGCATTACTGAGTTTAGGATGAAAAACAAATACGCCCTTTTGGATTTGTCCACTAAGAACAGAGAAATGTTCTGGTTCAAACATCTTGGATTCATCCACAAAAATACTATATTTGAATGAATTATTACATTTCTCACATTTGATAATGAAAACTTTGAAGGCTCTCCAGTATATTTTTAGAGAATGCTTGCGGAGGAGATTATAGGTTAATGGGCAACAAGTCTGTAGGTTTAGGGAATGATCATTAGAGGTTGTAAGGTTATGACTTACATATTCTGTGTGATCTAAGTTCTTCGTCGTGACCTCTGTGCATCACACATTTGGGTGCTGCGCCTGCGCAGTGCCTATGGCCAGAAAGATTTAAAGCTTAACGGTTTTGGCGGGAACTCCGCACCCCCCCCCACGGTATAAAAGGACGGAGTGCCTGCCATTTCCTCAGTCTTCTTGCGACTGCCGTTCGCTGTGCCTCAAGCCTTTCATCTCTCAGTTTGTACACGTTTATCCAGTTACTATTATCTTCTTAGACGTTACATTTTTTCCCTCCCTGTTAGAAGTTTTCCTTCTCAATTCCCCCTTTTTCCCTGTTTCAAAAAAACAAAAAACAAAAAAACAAAAACAAAAAAATATTGTTCCTCTTCTTCTCCTTGCCTTGCTATCTTCTCTTTCTTCCTCAGTGGCGCAGCGTGCGGCTTTCTGCAAGTGTTCTCAGTGCAGGTCCAAAATGTCACCTACTGACCCGCACGATCTGGGCCTTTGCAGTCTTGGAGAAGGGCACGGGACTGATAAATGCGGCCATTGCCAGGCCTTTAAGCAGGCAAGGAAAAATCAGGACAACTGCCTGCGCAAACTTTTGTGGGACCAAGCCCTGCTCCAATCGGACCAACTGGTAGGCAAATCTGCTCCTCCGTCCTCCTCTTCCACCGCACCTCCACCCCGCCCTTCGGCTGATGGTGCCCCTTTGCTGAAGGGTCAACGCTCCTCTGCATCTCTGCATAAGCAGAAGGAGAAGAGGAAGCATAGTGGATCAGACAAGTCCTCAGGCCATAAGAAGCCTAAGAAGGACAAGAAACCCGACCATTCCAGGCACCGTGACTTGGGTTCGTCCGCCCTGTCGATTCCGATGGCTGCTTCGGTCGGCCCTCCAGTTGGCCATGCAAGTGACCCTGCCTGGGTCTCCCAAGACGAGTCGCACCCTCCATCCAGTCTTCCCCTGAGCAACGGGACGTTCCCTTGCTGGGATCAATCTCCGATGGAGAGATTCGGGACTCTCCTCCAATGGCTCGCTCACCTACTCCCCAACCTACTTCCCCGAGGGCTGCTTCTCAGCAGGTGCAATATCAACAGCATGCCTCCTTTCGTCTCTTGAAAGAATGGGTTCAGCTGCTCCATAGGCTGTCTCATCATAAGCCATGGGATGATTATCCAACCTACGGTTACTACCCGTCGGTGCGTGATCGTACTCTCTCTCCGGTATCGAGAGACACTCCTTCGACTTCGAGAGCGGCTCAGTCTAGGTGTCCCACTTGGCCTATCGACTCTTCCTCTAGCCTCCTGCCTCACTACAATTCGAACTTGGAGGACTCCGAAGTGGCTTCTACTTCACCAGACGTGGTGATTTCCACACAGGGACCCAGCTCATTGGAGAAACCCTATGTAACCTTTGGGGAACTGATGCCGAGGCTTACGAGGTCACTTGAGATCGAGGCCCAGCACCACTTCGATCCTGATACCAACAAGTTCTACAACATTGTCAAGGGTGAACAGTTTGCTGCTGATTACTACTCTTTGCCAGGCAATGATGGAGCCGTGGAACTACCCCAATCAGCCTCAACCCACTTTGCGGTGATACGAGTCTATGTATCAAGTCTGTGAGCAGGATATTCCATTCCTCCTGTGTCACCCAAGACCGAACTCGATTGTCGTTGAGTCTTCTTGACAAAGAGGGCCGTAAGATCTACATGTTGGCTCGCCAGATCTATGCCGCTACAGGACTTGGCCTCCGTATTTCTAATTATGAGGCCACGCTGACTCGTTACCAATATTTTCTAATGCAGAAGCTAGAAAATATCACAGCCTCACTTCAGACCAGCAAAAAGACCTGGCCCGAATCTTCATCAAAGAGGTGGTGGGTGGCGGTCCAGCAGCTTTCCACGGTGAGGCACCATGTCGATTCCAACTCTAGAGCTCTTGTTGGCACCATAGCCCTCCATCGCCATGCCTGGCTCCGGAATTGCAACTTCCCAGACGAGGCAAAACGCTGGATTGAAGACATGCCTTTCGACGGCTCAGGGCTCTTCAGTGCTCAGACAGACCACAGGATGAAGACTATCCATGAGTCGAGGGTTACAGCTCACCGGACGGAAGTCCCTAACCAATCTCGCTGTAAGTGGTCTTGGTCTCGTCCGTCCTATAGATACCAGCCCTACTCGCAATTTACGGGCCGTCAGCAGTTCCAGCCTCGCCAACAGTGTTGGAAGCATCAACAACGCTTCCAGCAGAACTGTCTTCGCCCAGACTCTGACAAATGTCAACGTTTATGGGACAAGCGAACCTCTCCTCTTCTCCTCAACCCACCTTCCCTTCTTACTTTTGGGGATCAGCTGCAAAGTCGACTCATTTGGGAGTCCATCACATCTGATCAGTGGGTTTTATCCATCATGCAGCATGGATACAGAATTGAGTTTGATACCGTACCCCTGCCAGGACCGATCCGATTTACGCCTCTGTCATCGGTTCTCATTGACGAAGTTCAGCAGCTTCTTCATAAAGGAGCGATTCAACAGCTTGCACGCTCCAAGGGGCTCCACGGCTTCTACTCAAGATATTTCACGGTCCCTAAGCGTGATGGTGGTCTTTGTCCAATACTGGACCAACGTGGCGTCAATAGGTTCATCCAAACCAAGAAATTTTGGATGACTACCCTTCAAAATATCCTTCCATTGCTTAGGAGAGAGGATTGGTTCACTTCTCTGGACTTGAAAGATGCCTATTTTCACATCACCATTCACCCGTCTCACAGGTGTCTTCTCCGATTCACTGTAGGTTCCAACCTGTTTGAGTACAACGTCCTACCGTTTGGACTGGCTACTGCCCCCCCAGGTTTTTACAAAATGCATGGCCCCGGTGTGTCTGCATCTTCGGCTCCAAGGCATTCAAGTGTACCCCTACCTGGATGACTGGCTGATCGTCTCCCCGTCTAAGGAAGGCCTTCAGTCATCACTTCAGGCTATTTGTACCCTCTTGGACAATTTGGGACTATGCATTAATCATGAAAAATCGTGCCTTACTCCCTCACAGGTCATCGACTTTATTGGAGCCCATCTTGATTCCACGTTGACGAGAGCCTTCCTTCCACAAAGTCGACAAGACAATCTGTGTTCATTGATCTGTTGAATCCACATGGACAGACCTGTTCCAGCACTCTTGGTGCAGAAACTTCTCAGCCACATGGCCTCTACGGTCTCCACAGTTCCCCACACCAGGCTACGGATGAGGCCACTCCAGGTGTGGTTCAACGGACTGTTTCAACCCCATCGAGACTCGCCTCACCGTCTCCTCCGCCTTCCAATCTCCATTCTCCGGACTCTATCATGGTGGACTATGCAGCACAATCTGTCCATAGGCGTCCCATTTCGTCCACCTCACCCGACTCTGACCCTGTTTACCGATGCCTCCCTTACCGGGTGGGGAGCCCTATGTGCCGGTCTCCGTACACAGGGCACTTGGGACCACCAGGAGACTACCAGACACATCAATTACCTCGAACTCCTGGCTGTCTTCAAAGCCCTTCGATCATTCGAGGACACTCTGGCGACACGTTGTGCAAGTTGCCTCTGACAACATTGTCGCTGCATTCTACATAAACAAACAAGGCGGGATGAAGTCCACCCCCTCTGGCCCACCTGGCGATGCAACTGTGGGGCTGGTGCATCTCCAGGGAGATCACCCTCCTCACTGTCCACCTGACCAGTACTGACAATGAGGAGGCCAACGCCCTCAGCAGGTAGATGTCGATGACCCACGAATGGGAACTAGATTGTCCAACCTGCCATCGCCCCTTTGGACATAGACCTGTTCACCACTCACACGAACAAGGTGTGCGAGGTGTTCTGCTCTTGTTCCAGCATCGGCCCGGGATTGATGGGATGCTCTCATGATCCCTTGGACCAACACGTTCTTTTATGCGTTTCTCCCAATTTCACTCATAATGCGGGTCCTAGCCAAGATAATCTATGACGGTGCCATGGGGATTCTGATCACTCCCTGGTGGCCCCGTTGACCATGGTTCCCTACTCTTCTCTGTCTATCCAGCCTTTCTCTGCCTACCTCTCATACCTCATCTAATAACTCAACAGGACGGAGCTGTTCGTCACCCGGATCTTCTTTCACTCAATCTAACAGCCTTGCTCATTTGATGAACCACTGGGTCCCTTTGGTACCGGCGGATTTGGGGACTCCTACACTGGTCCGACACCGTCCTGATACAGCTTCTTCTTCCCCGATATCGGTAGACTCCTCATCGAATCCGAGCGCTCTCCATCCCGATATTCAATTCATTCTCCAGTGTGCGCTAAGACCTGCAACTCGCTGGTATTATGCAGTCAAATGGAAGCGCTTCACATCCTTTGCTGAATCAAACAGTTCTGCCACTTCTTCAGCCTCTGTTGAAAATATCCTTCAATTTCTCTTATCACTCCATCAATCTGAACTTAAGCCATCATTTATTAAGTTTATACAGCTGCAATTTCCCACTACCGTGGACAAGTGCAGGGTTCTTTGGTTTTTTCTCATACCCTCATACGTCGATTCCTCAAGGGTTTACAGAATCTTCAACCACCACTTCATCCAGTTATCCCTACTTGGAGCCTCTCGGTTGTTCTCCAGGCACTCACCCGAGCTCCTTTTGAGCCCCTGGCAACTATTGATTTACGCCTCCTGTCTTGGAAGGCTGCCTTTCTCGTCGCAGTCACGTCTGCCAGAAGGGCTAGTGAACTCTGCGTACTCCGGATAGATCCTCCTTACCTTAAGGAGAAAGTCGTTCTCCGTACTGATCCGGCGATCTTACCCAAGGTTGTGTCTCCTTTTCATATTAGCCAGGACATTGTCTTACCGGCCTTTTCCCCTTCACCCGCTACACTGATAGAACGGTCGTTACATTCTCGACGTTCGTCGCTGCCTTGCCTTTTACAGGTCTCGCACGGAGTCCTTTCGTAAATCTAACCAATTCTTTGTTAAATACTCGGACCATGATAAAGGCTCACCTGTTCGTTCGCAGAGGCTTTCAAAGTGGATCGTATAGACTATTGAGCTAGTGTATCAGCTCACCGAGCTTGACTTACCTGTCATGCCCAGAGGACATTCCACGAGGGTGGTAGCCGCTTCCTCTGCCTTTGCCGCTGGCATCCCGATCCAGGACATTTGCAAGGCTGCCACTTGGACTACTCCTTGCACCTTTGCCAGGCATTACCACCTTGATGTGCCTGCCAGACACGATTGCTCCTTTGAGCAGGCATTCCTTTCTTCTGTTCTTCAGTGACGACACTGCCCGCCTCTGGGTCTGGTAAGCTTGCTAATTACCCATATGTGTGATGCACAGAGGCCACGACGAAGAAAGGCAGGTTGCTCACTTGTAACTGTCGTTCTTTGAGTGGCCATCTGTGTATTCACACAGCCTACCCACCGGCCCCACTTGGTGTTGGTGAATGGGTTTATCCGGTACCGTTTCTCCTCGATACCGGTTCTGTTAGTAATTTTTTTTCTCTACGATTCAGCGGTTTTCCCTGTAATATCTCTCACTCCCATGAGGGGGCAAACAATCGGTCTTCAGTAGACTGAGGAAATGGCAGGCGCTCCGCCCTTTTATACCTTGTGGCGGGGAGGGGTGCAGAGTTCCCGCCAAAACCGTTAAGCTTTAAATCTTTCTGACCATAGGCACTGTGCAGGCGCAGCACCCATGTGAGTGATACAGAGATGGCCACTCGAAGAACGATAGTTACAGGTAAGTAACCTGCCTTTTTCTAGACAACAGCTTCCTGTTCTTGATGAAGAATTTTTCTGTGATTGAAAGAGTAAAAAAAAAAGGCCTCGATGTTTTCAGCCATTTTGTTCTTGCAGAAATCACTCTGCAGTCACCAAGGGATTGACTGGCTTGTTGGCTTCTTTCAACATGTTGCTGGGAAAGGCCTGGATTCACTTTTCTAC
Source organism: Varanus komodoensis (assembly GCF_004798865.1). Classification (NCBI taxonomy): domain Eukaryota; kingdom Metazoa; phylum Chordata; class Lepidosauria; order Squamata; family Varanidae; genus Varanus; species Varanus komodoensis. The sequence goes on along the minus strand of NW_025336114.1, from coordinate 1,898,739 downwards.
TTTTAAACACTGGACTGGCTTTTCATCCAAAAGAAGAAACAATTAGGGTTCTTCTTCATAGTCTTTGTACATCAGACATAGGGACTCTGAAATGGGAATCCTAGAAAATGCAGGCATTCTAAGATAAGATCCTTAAATTACCAGAAACTGCTCATGAACTTCAAAAAAATCTACAAAATATACTGACCTCTAACTTTATTTTTTACTAGAACACCTGCCCTTGCATAAGTGTGCTAGCCAGTTTTGGCAGCTGGAAAAAGGGGAATCCTTAAATAAATTTTTCTTTCAGTTTTGAAAGGCATATCTGCTTTATTGCCTGACTGTAACATTTGGCACAGATAACCATGCAAATGATGGACAACTTTTGCAAAGCTTCCCTTCAGTTTGAATAGCAGTGACTGCCTTCATACATAATGCTAAACCTTGCCATGTGTTTACCATCCAGCAAGGTTCCTTACCTGGTTGTTGGGTTCAGACAGTTCTTTCCTGGCCAGCTGAAGCAACTGATTTTTCACTAAATTAACACCATTGCTTTAAAGTAGTACTAGATAGCACTCTCCTGTGCCTCCATGCGCTGTTCCAATGTATGAGCATACCCACCATACCCATCCACATCCACATCTCCTCCTTGCCTTCCCTTGCTGCAGGTATGACCATGCTCTCCTGTGTAAAGGACTCAAGCATACTGGAAGGGGCCTTTGTCCCCCTGCAATCAGACACCTGGAGGACATCAACCCAGGCTGGCTGTGCTCTCCCCTTCCATGCAATGGCTGCAGCGTGCCTTGCCTGGTGCCCTGGTCCCCCACCCTCTGAAACCCCTTCCCCACCTCTGCTCTTACCATCACATCCTTGAGCCAGGGTGCACTATGAACAGTCTCGCCTCATGCTGCCCCTCATTCCTCTTCACCCACCCCACAACCAGCCCTTCTCACAGGAATCACACTGCTCTTGCAAAGCATATATTTATTTCTGCAGCATCATGGGTTCTTGGTGCCAGGAAAGGGTGCTCTGCCAGAGAGAAAAGCATGTCAGGTTATAATCAATCTAGTGGTCTCCTCTACAGCTGTTCCCACATATTATCCCCATCCTCCATAGCATCATACTCCCAAGCTAGCATGCATCCAGCCACTGAATGCTGATGCTCTACTTCCATGATTCACTATGCCTGACTTTTGACTCCCTAACCACATGGACATATGCCTACACATTTGTGTTGATAGCTAGCTTGCAGCAATACTCTAGGGCAGGGGTCCTCACACTTTTTCAATAGGGGGTGGGAGCATGCAGTGTTGGCTCACTTGCTCACTCGGAGATCTCCCAGCGAGTCCAAAACCATCTCTGAGCAAGCAAGCCATTGCCTCCCTGCCCGTGCTGTGAGGCAGATGGGCAGTGGCAACGGCTCGCTCGCTCAGAGATCTCCCAACGAGTCCAAAGCCACTGTCTCTTGCAAGAACGCACAGCGGGTGGTGGCACGGGCCGGATCAATGGACATGGCGGGCCCGATCCGTCCTGTGGGCCGTAGTTTGAGGACTCATGCTCTAGGAACTCAGAGTACAGTGGGGTGGAGCCTCTGGGTCATGACCCCAACAACTCCTCAAGTCTCTCTGCAGGGCAGGCAGGAAGCCCAAAAGTGCATGGTAATGTGGCTACTGCCAGGAAGGAGGCTGTCATCCATGCCAGTGGAAATGACATGGGTAGTTCTCCCAGGTCCACTGAGAAATTGAGGCGCAGATCTTTGAGGCACAGTGTGTGTTTGTGGATTCAGAGGCTGGGGCAAGGCAACAGCAGGACTTGTTGACAGTCCTGAGGAATGCCAGGGGCACGATGGGAGAGGAGCAGAGGGTAGGAGACAGTGCAAGGGTCGTGGGCTTTTGGGGATACTTACCCTGCTAGTGATACTTTGCATGTATCCCATGTATTTCTCTCATGTAGGGCAACTTTGTAGAGCGGGGAGGGATGCTTGTCTTAGAAAAGCAATGGCAAAGTAGCTCATGGGCAATGTTTACGTGAGCTGATAGAAATGCCAAACACAGCTGTCTCCAGGGTTTTTCTCAGAGGCTCATGACATGTTTCTTTGCTGCAACTGACATTCCAAAGCCACCAGTGGGCATCTGGAATGATGCAGAGTGGGGCAGTGCAGAGCAACCAGTCAGAGCATGGCTGGAACTGGTACATCAGTTGCTTGGACGATCTGGACAGTGGAGAATGCAGGCAGGCGTTTCTGCTCTGGCAGCTTGTGGTCTTTCCACAGAACTTTATGATAGTGGCATGGAAACCATGCTTCTGGGTTCACACAATTGAACAAGTCATAGTGAAGTGTGGAAACAGTGGATTCTTCCCATGGCTACATGAAAATCAAATCTACCATGTGGTAAATCTGAACTTGGCTATGTCCGAACCTGGCTCATGTGTAGTTTCTGTTGATTGAATTCAACATCATGTAAGCAAATTTCTGCTTAGGCCACAGGACTTTCATTTGCTCTTCTTTGCTTCTCCCAGTGCCTTACATACTCCCAAATTTGCTCTAGAGGGTCTTCAAATTCCCAGGGGAAATTATTTCCACCAGTCTTTTCTGTTGGGTAGATACATGCGTGGGTAGGCTGCATATAACTCTGAGAGCATACTCTCTTGAAACACACTGAATTTCCACAATAAGTTTGATTAGTTGCCATCCAAGCTAACTTGGTACCATTAGGACTTTGTCTATAGCCTGATGACTCCATTCCCCCAAACTCTGGTGAGGCCCTAACCTAATATGATTGTGAAGTTACTGAAATTACTGAGTGCTGAAGTTATAATTTCTAAATTAAATACATAACAATAGTGCTAGAAGATAATTGACAATTATTTTTAGCCTATGAATATGAATGCATTTCTTATGATGGATTTTGTGCTATGGTTAGATCAGTTTTATGCAAGAGCTATCTATTCTGCTTCACAAGAAGGAAAAAGTCCTCTTTATTCATTTCCCCTTTCTAAACTGCTGTTGAATTTCTAAAATACTCTGCTATATAAACCTTTTATATTTATTTTTACTGCTCAACCAAACATAAGTGAAACAGCTGTGTGTGGGAGAGAGATATATTTATTTTTGAATTATCCAGAACTTGCCCATGCTTCAGGGGTCCAACCTTACAAAATGCTGAGAGCTCACAAGGGGTGTTAAATCTTTCCCCATCCCACTGCATCCTGTAGAATCAAAAGCCAAGGGATGAACTTCCATCAGTACTCTTTTATCCACTTCTCTAAATGTCTTTGGAGAAGACATTAAGTATTTCCTTGAGCACACTGAATACATATTTAAAACAATCAAGGAAATTACTGTTGAGAAAGTGAACAAGCAAGAAAGCACTTTCAGTGAAGTGACCTATTTCCAAAGAACTTTGTGGGCTGTCTCAGGGTTTTTCATACCAAGAATGAAGAATAGAAGAATGAGAAGATTATAAAGCAAATGCAGAATGACCCCAGTGGAGATTCAGCAGCCTCCACTTGGTGACAAGATAGGTAAAATGGGTTCGATTAAATGTAATGTATCAGTGAGAGGCAGCCATTTTCATATCAGGCGTGCTGAATGAACTGCCCCTCCCCAGTTTAAGCAAAATAGGATTTCCCATTGAAGGCCTTTGAGTCAGGTTATCTTCCTGCTAGCTTGTCTTTCAGTTTTCAACTTCTTCTGCTGCCATCTCATAGTCAGCTCCAGAGTGGAAGGGCTGAAGTAAGCTGTCCCACATGTAGTTCAGTTGTTGGTTTTTAAGAATAGAAGAGGGTTTTCCACCCCCTCCCCAATATAATTTTTTGTCCTTGTCCCTTCCTCCACTTCTTAAGATACTTATTTGAAAGCCTCTCCTAAGAGATTAAAACTGCAGAGGGGCATATAGAGAATTGCAGGTGTGTCAGATTGGAAGATGTGATAGGGATCACTGAAAATAGTGTAAAAGAAAGACTTCTTACAGGGCCTTGATGGCTTGTAGCCTCTTTTTTCTGTCAACATTCTGCTGGTATGTCCCGTTGTCCCCTTATAAATACAGTGGTACCTTGGCTCACAAACTTAATCCATTCCAGGACTCTGGTCGTGACCCAAATTCGTCGTGAGCCAAGTCAAATTTCCCCATAAGGGTTAATGTAAATACGGTCAATCTGTTCTGCAACTATTTTTTTTACTCACAGAAATTTGAAGCAAAGTGACAATGAACAATCGTGGCCATCTCCCCCCCGCCCCCAGCGATCACGCAGTGGGGTGGGGTGAGACGAGTGCGATCATGGGTGTGCGGGGGGGGGGGGAGGGCGGGGGGGGGGGGGCCGGGCGGGGAAACCAGGGCCAAATCAGGCCCACCCCCCCCCCCCCCCCAGCACGAATGCGGCCATCTCCCCTCCCCCCAGCATGACTGCAGTTGCGCCCGTGCAGAGAAGGTGGGCGTGCTCGCGATCGTCACCCAATGCAGAGTTCGCGACCAGCAGCAAAATTTTTATGAAATTCCTGTTCATGACCCAATTTGGTTGTAAGCCAAGGTACCACTGTACATTTTGAGGCTTTCTGGAAACATCAGTATATACTGCCATATTTTATTTTTAGGGAACTGAATTTTTGAAGAGTATTTTACAATAAATTGAAACATTTCAGGAATGTACCCGCAAAGGCACACTCATGCTAGTTCATTCGTGTGGTATGGTGATGGCTGGCCATACCTTTCTACTTCAGAATCCTCTGTGTCTTCCTTGTTCTTCTGCCTACTTCTAGTGGCTTTGTTTTCAAACGCTTCATAACTGACTGTTATTGCTTAACTGTTTTCACCTTAATCTTAAACTATGTCATATCAGGTACACAATGGTAGTCACAGAACCAAACAAGTTGCAGATTACTGCTTTGTAGGGCAGTGAATTTCAGATTCTTTTCAGGAGAACTTTGCAGGGGTTCCTTAGTTAGGAGTCTAGTAGTAATGTGAACAAACTTTGACATAAACTTGTTAGTCCACTACTGCTGCTTTTTCCCTGCAAGAGCTATAGAAGTGTGTTGGATGCTCTGTATAGAGAGGGCAACAAGCTTCAGTAGTACCATGCACAAATGGAGTGGACACCTACCTAGAATATATTTTAGAATCCTTCATAATCAATGGTTCCTCAGTAGATAAAGTAATATGGAGAGGATTTCTAGTGAGTAGAACTGTGTGTGTGTGTGTGTGTGTGTGTGAGAGAGAGAGAGAGAGAGAGAGGGAGAGAGAGAGAGAACTTGGGTATTAATATGTTCCATGTGTTATTTCTTCTGTCAACTGAAAATCTTGGTACATATGGGCAAAGGTTAATAGGTTTTGCCAGTTTATAAAACACATCAGGTAAAGAATGGATTTAGTCAGGACTGAGCTCAGATAGAATGAATTGTGTTAATTATAAAACAAAAGAGAGAGGGTTTCAATGTGAAAAATATTAGCTTTATAGAAACTAGAGAACAGATGATGAGCAGCTGGGGAGGTGACAAGCCGTATTTACATTATCTCATCCATTTACAGGGATGCTACTTTTAGCTGTATTAAGACCATTATCATACAAAATACCTGGAAAACAAACTGCTTGATTTCACTGTAAAGGTACTTTCCAATTTTAGTTGTTATCGTCATCACCATCATCATGTCTCTACTGCCTTATAGCCAAAGCAATCTGGATGGTTTACCACAGTACATAAAATCAATGCAATAAATATGCCACAATAGGAAACAATAAAAAATTAAGAACCGCTAAAACACAGTTTTATTTGTATTTTAGGATGGATGGATCTATCTTGAGTCAGTAGTTTATACTTTAATAAAGAGTTAAGTTGTTCCTCCCTGCTCTTTTCTGTTCCTAAATGGTCCTCCTAAAATTAGACTTATTTTGAATGCGTGGTTTGGGTGTAACTAGACTAGGATGGGTGACATAAGGGTGTTTTCCAAATGAGATTTCTGTTCTTGATGTTCTTTTTAAATTTTTGATATTGCTGGCAAAGTATATGTTAGAATGGGAACATCTGTTTAAAGTTCAAATTACAGTTGCTGCAAAAGAGAATGTTATAAATGTAAGTGTTCCAACAAACACAATAGAGTCATACTGAAGCACATCATCACTGACTACTGTAAGAACAGCTGTAGTATCCATGCGCTCATTTGGTGGGGCTGACTTCTCCCTTACTTAAAAGTGTGGGAACAATATTAGTATAACTAGGAATGAGAGAGAATGGAACACATTTAATGTTGACCAAATTCATAAAAATACAGACAATACACATGGTGCCTGACGTGTTCTCCTATGAAATCATCTAAATAGATCATTTCTTGTGGTATTTTCATGTCAAATCAGAACTTAACTTGTTTGTAAATGCTCATCATTCTGACTATAATGTGGATCCAGCAGTTGCTTCTCATATTTCAGTGGGAATGAATTATAAATCCAGTGGTAAAGAAAAGTACCATCAGTGTGTTAAGCCAAACCATGAGTCAAAGGCGATTAAGGCCATATGATTTATTGACCTGTTGTCCTGGGCTAAAAATATTTTCACTATATATGCAATACACCAGTGGAAGCCGGCTGTCCACTGTTTGAGGTAGCAGTACTGTTTATACTCCTTTTTGTTGTTGAAAACTGCAGCTTCCATGGCTACCCAATGTCAGTGACCTAAATACAAATTCTTGACTCTGGCTTATTGTGAATGAGCCAGCATGCTGGTAGGCTGTGCCTGATTGCACCTGCTGCAAGTGAGAGCAGCGAAACAGGCAGCCTCTGTCAGTGATTTATTATGATGTACAGACTGGGAACTCCTCCCCAGACAAACCAGAATCATAAACCAAGAACTAACTATTACTTATATCACCAAACAGAGTAAATGCACTCTTCCAAGCCTACAAAAAGTATGGAGAAATTGAAAGAGAGACCGAATCTTGTTTCGGTCAACTGGAGGTATTGGAGGTATAGATTAAGATAGGACATTGTGGGAGAGACTTCTCTCATCCAAATGTCCATGCAAGTGAGACTAAGCTTCACTTATCTCTTAGGTGCTCAAGGAAGTGCAATGAGCCTGCAAGAAAGATGGGATTTTCTCTCACTTGTGATGCAATTTTGAAAAAGGAATAAAAAGCTGGAGAACTTTTTCTTGGTGATGGCAACGTTACCTTGTGGTTTGAATTTGCCATGCTGAAGGCACTACAATAGTTGATCACATTGAACCTATTGTGTGGCTCTATCATTTGCATCTTCAACATTAGAACTATTTAAATATATAAAATTGCATGTCATGGTTCAATTTCTTAGTTAGAACACAAGGATTACCCAGATAATGGCAACAAAAAGAATGTAGGACCAATAGTTATATTAAGTCACAATCTTCTTCAGGCAACAGTCTGCTTCCTTTTGCTGATGGTAGAAAATTGGATTGAAAAGAAGATGGGATATGAGTGTGTTGTGTATACTTCCTGTAAAGGTTGATAATGATACATTCTGTTTTACTAGCAGGACTAAATATGTAGCCCCAAATGGTTAAAAAAAAAAAAACCCAACTCTTGTGGTATGAACCCTTTTCACACTCAGTTATTGAGAAGTGCTCATTAACAAGTCAAACTTGGTAATGAGTTCCAGTTTACTGATGCTTCAGTTTCTGAGTTTTAATATTCTTCCATAACTTTAGACGTTTGAGGTGCAGGGGAAATAGGAAGCAGAAGACAGTTTTTTTGGTTCTTTCACATAGGATTTGATAAGTTCATTGAATATTGCAGGAAAGCATTTTTTTGATCACTCCACTTGCTCGGATGTCCATGTGCTGCAAAAGGATATTTAACATTTTGTCCTTTAAATAACATAAATGAGTGTAGAGACCAGGATATCTGGGCCCCCCGTGCATCCATGCTCCTGCCTCTTTAGCATGTGAAGCCATTCTGAATATAGCAGTACTGCAATCAGAGCTGGAATTGTCTGGGAGATTAAAACTCTGCCTCTGGTTTCATACTGTTCTCACTTTAAATGTTAAACTCATGTTTCATCTTTTGATAGAGTCTATGCTCTTTTGAATAGTAAAATGCCCCAAATCCTTATTGGCCAATGATGTAATCCATGACTTTAGTGGTTATGCTGGTATGTCAGGTGAGTTTAATATGCTGTAGTTCTTCCTACAACAGATACCCTAAAAACAGTTTAGTAGTTAGGAAATGAATGCACCAAACACTATACTAAGTCCTTAAAGTGTGTTTAAGAGCAGCAGTAGTGTTAAACTGAAGAGATTGAGCTGCCAAAAAGGTTTGGTTTCTTGATTAGTTTCCCCCATGGGTGGTCTGCAGTTATGGTTCAGTAACAACTGTAGATTAGGGGACTGATTATAAGCCAGGACAGTCTTTCCTTCAAGGGCAGTTTATGAGAACCATCACTTTCCAGTAACAGTTACAGGTCACTTCAAAGGGTTTTACAAATTTAGCATTTTCTTTCCAGTGTTTGTTCCTGTCAGTAATTAGTGCACTGAAGAGCCATGTGGCAGGAAGGACAGCTGCTTGCTGCATGAAAGAAAGGCATATGCAGTTTTTTGCATTACTATTTAGCAGTTACTGTTTTCTGAAAGTTGGTTTCATTAGACTCTGTCATGAACCAATTGCTCTGTTCACCAGAAACCTTAATGCAACCAGTGTTAATGGGCAACAATCCCTCTAGCATGGTGTTGAAGTGGTTTTGTAAATAACAGGTTTTCAGAGGGTGTTTTGTGCCTGCTATATGATACAACTTTAATGAGATACTGTCGTCACAAATACTATCATTGGAGAGAACCCAGGTTCTTTCTTTCATTGCTATCTGTTCTGTTCTTCTACATGAATATGTACTATGCTGGAATTGGCTGGCTCTGAAAAAACAGGTGTTTTAGATGTCCAGAGGGGTTTTCAGGTGAAGGACAGCAGAGCTTAGCACTGTGTGCAGAAACGTTCCTATGTTAGTTCCTTCCCTTACATGTTTTCACACAATAGCACTTTTTTCTCTTCATCAGTGCCATACGCTTGTGGACAAGTTGCCAACAGAAGTTAGGGGTGGGTCTTTAGGGAGTCATTGTCATTCAGTGAAAATCCGAGGTGCTCTTTTCTTTGACTGTGGGCCTTCTGTTCAGCACACTTACTAACTCTGTTTTGTTCAAAGTGCTCTTCCTCTTGTTGCAGTGAAAGTAAGATAGTTGCAGAAGCACCATAGATGCTCTCTTTGACCTTACTAACCAAATAGGATGGTCCATCTGTTCATGTTGCTGGGTCATGGCCTCAGTGAAATCATACTGTAGATATGATTGGCCTCTAAAACTAGGCTGATAACCCCAAGGAACTGGGTCTCCTTGTTCACATTTTTCATATTAACTCTGAACCAATTCTATAGTAGCCTTTAGAAGAGAAGTGCACAACACACTATAGGTTGCATGTAGCCTTGGATGACCATAGGATAGGTGACTTTATTCTTGTGGATAAGTGGAACCTACTTCCAGAGAAGTCTGCATTGGATTTGGAATGCTGTTGAATTGATCCTATTTAATTCTGACTTGCAGAAGCTTCTCTGTTTCCATCTGTCCCCTTTTGTGTTTGACCCCTACAGGTTGACCAATATGTCCCTCAGCCCAATGGAAGTTATCCACACTTGATTTAAAAGGTTCTTTAGAAACAGATTTGGTTACTTCATTAATCCCTACTAACTATTCTGCTCCAGGAACTGATGGTGATTTTTAATGCATGCTTTTCATTGTATTTTAGTGGTATTGTTTCTTATGGTTTTATGTTGCAAATCATTATGAAAGGCTGCATTGGCTGAAAGGTTGTTCTGAAAAGCATGCATGCATGCATGCATGCATACAAATAAATAAACAAACAAACAAATGTGCCCATTAAATCCACTGGTGGTGTTACAAAGACTCGCAGGAATAGGCTCATGGCAGTTGTCTACCACATACAGACGTTTGTTTACTCATGCTATACTTGTGTCACACTAGTGTAACAATGTAAGAGGGAAAGGCTGCAACCTAGAAGGCTCTGCAGAGGATATTGTTGCTTAAAAAAATAAAACTTGAAAGTTTCTTTATACAACTGAGTTTTGGGGGGGGGGGTCCCTCCCACCCACCCAGTTCGTCAGTTTCCTTTTGATCATACATCGCCTAGACTGGAAGTCACTTCATTCCAGCAATCTGCCTTGCAAGTATTATTTTTGATTTTGTCTTTGCCCTTTTTTGTCTACTTCCCCCTTAAAATAATAATAAGAGGAAAAGCTTCCTCACTTTGTTTTTCTCCACTTTTTCCTCCTCTTGCCATTTTTATTCCTGATAGCCTCTGACCCAGCCTTCCATAACTGTACCTCATGTGCAGCCCACCTGCCCTTGACAGACAGTCACTCCCTCTGCCTCAATTAATCATGGCATGGTGGAGTTACATGATAACTCTGGATGATGTAGATAGAATGAATGGAATGCAACACTGCAGCTCCTTCACAACAGCAAGCCAGCTAAGTGTGCATGTAGCTGGGTTGCTGAGGAGAAGAGTGATGACCTCTTTTTCCTCTTTTTTTTACTTCTCATTTGCTTATTAAGGCAGGTTGAGTGGGTAACAGATTCCATAGATTCTTTTAGAAGCTACAGTTTCCCCTGCAATAAAAATCTAATCAGTGGTCTCATTGTGCCTGATTTATTTCCTTTGCATTTACTGTTCTCTTAGTTACCCTGTATTCTTGTTTGGAAGTAGATTTCAGCTGGATTTGGAAGTTTAGACGTAGCTTTTCTTAGACAGGAGAGAGAATCTGGAGTTTTCCATCTAACTTCTAAGTAGGCATTTCAGCATGCCTTCTGGTGAGTTGTGTTGAACTCCAGAGTTATGCCAAGTGCTGAAGGTTGCTTGCAACATGTCTATCAGCTTAAATCTCCTTAGGGCCTCTTGTCAACCAGTGCTGAAAAAGCAGGTGGTCTGAAGTGAGGGTTCCCTTTGGGGTTTCACACTCTGTGGACTACATGCAGAAGTAAAAGGCAACTGTCATTTCCTTCCATCCCTAGTTGTCTCCCCTTTAACAAAATTAGAACAGGAGGGAGATGGGACACAGATGGATATGTTGGAAACCTGTCAATATCTTTAGGAAGGAAATGCCAGAGCACCATCCCAGATGCTTGTGAAATAATCAGATAAGACAGGCACTCATTTACTTATTGAACTAATAATTGGTCAGTGGGGTGTTAAAGGAGATATGGAACATTTATTTTGGGCCATAACATTAAAGTGACCTTGAAACAGGCTGTTTATCACTATGGAGAATGGTTTTACACACTGAAGTAAACAATTGATTTAAAGCAGTTATTTAATTTCACTATGATATTTTACTGGTGGTAAGAAACTTGAGGGCAAGTGGGAGCCTACACAGCTTTGTTTCTGATACTCCTAGTTTTTTTTTTAAGATATAGTTAAATATGACAATAGTATTCTTTTCTTGTTCCTTTATTGTTGCAGAGGAAAGTTAATCTTAACTGTGATTAATAGGAACAACCTAACCTCAAAACATAGTCTATAAACTTGGCTTATTTCACTAACCATAGTTAAGATAAAGCACGTTTCAGCTTTGGACAGCACACAAAACTGTGTTTCATTAGAGTGGAAGCAGAAGCTTTCAGTTCCCTGTTTGCCATTGTCAGAGGAAGAGAGATATGGGATGTGTTTGAGAAAAAAACACAGATTCATTTTTGTAATGCTAATCCATGGTACAATATCTAGTAGGACAGCAGCACTATTATAAATTACATTGCACAAGCATAAGGAACTTCTGCTACCCTGCCAGTAGAATTAGTGCAAGCTATTGGCTTTCCAGGAAATCCTGTCAACACTTGCTAATTTTGGAGTTGTGCTAGAGGACTCTTGTGTTAGCATAACACAACTTATATTAGCACCCATGTCTAACTAAATACTGCTGTTTAGTGTCACGTCAGAATGCCGCCATTTTGTTCTATATTACCTTGCATGCCCATGACTACCTCAGGAGCAACGCTATTGGTGTGAGGTGAGAGAATAGGGAAGTTTGGAATGGCACAGCTTGGGTGGAGACTTGACTTTTATATTTATAGCTGTTATTCTTTTACCTTGAGGTATGCATAGGGGCTTGAGGGCCACGCTTCAGCCCATAGTTCATATATATAATATTTATTTGAGTATATATTTGTTATTTGTTTTTCGGCGCCAGGCAAAGACCTTTTTATTCAAGCATCATTTTAATTGTTAATGGTATTTATTTTTATTCTTTGGCCAGGGTAACTTATTTTATACTGTTATATGTGTTTTATATTGTTAATTTATGTATTTTAATTTATTTATTTATAAGCCGCCCCGAGGCTTCAGCGAATGGGACGGCCTAGAAATTTTCTAAATAAAATAATAATAATAAATAATATATCTTCAAGTTTTTAGTATAAAATAGCTTACCCTAAAACAAACCAAAACAATAAAAATGAAAATTTAGCCCTGTTAAAAATGCAATTAGAGCACAGAATAAGATACTTAAAATTATAATCAGGAGACCTAGATGCATTTTGAAAAACTGCACCACTGTACAGCTCATCTGAAGCACAAGGAGCAAACTTTAATCCTTTAGGGATGGAATTCCATAGCAGATGCGGCAACTGAGAAGGCCATGCCCCATGTCCCAACCAGGTGTATCATGAAAGCAACAGGACATAAAGAAAAGCCTCTGGTGACATACACAGTTGGTGAACAGGTTCATATGCAAAGAGTAGCCATTCTGACATCCTAGTCTAGACAGTTCAAGGCTTTGAAGGTGATAACCAGCACTTGGAGTTGCACCTGGAAAAAAACTGGAAGCCAGTGCAGATCATATAAGACTGATGTGAACTCCAGAGATCAGTTTTACAGTGGCTGAAGTTTCAAAATGTTTTTCAAAGGCAGACTACGATAAAATGAATGTCGGTAGCCTTCACCATATCCGGATGTACATATATAATGACTTAGTGTCATTATGAATCTAAAACCCCAGTTCTCAAGTATGGAATTGACCCCATTTCAACTCTCAAATCAAATCTTATGTTTACTTGTCCTTTAGAACACTTCCTTCTGCTTTCTATTTTAGTTGCAAGTGAGAAGAGGGCACCAGTAATGCCAGGATCCCCTGTGGAAGTAAAAATACAGTCAAGATCATCTCCATCCAGCATGCCGCCACTGCCTCCTGTCAACTCTGGTGGACCCCGGCCCGTCTCATTTACCCCAGCAGCATGTAAGTCTGTGGCATATTTGGCCTTGAGCCTGTTCCTATAATGATCATTTTACTTCCCTTTCTTCCCCTAGTGAGCACCGTTCTGAGAAGTCTCTATAAGCTCTTCAATTCATTCTCATGCAGACAATATAAAGGGAAGGGAATCTGGTTCCAAGACAGGGAAAGTGAACTGCTGATATTGTTACTGAATTAAGGGTGCATGCCTATGGTCACTAGACAATGTCTAAATAGCCAGAGAATAGATCAAGGGTCCCACCACTGACCTTGGAAATGTGTTCTGGAGTTGGAACTGGGACTGCAACCATGGAGAGCCCTCCTTCTGCCCTTGCAGCTGTGTTGAGGAGGGTGTTATGGGAAGGAGAGGAGTGAGGCTCTGCCAGGATGTGGGAGATCATGGCAGTGCTTCAGATTTTCCTCAAGAGCAGGAGTGAAAGACATAAATGGCCAAAATTTCTTCTGTGCTTCTCCCATCCTTGATTGAGTGTCTGCAATACTTTGAGTTGGGAGGATTACGGGCAGCCACATTGCCTGGCAGCACAAATCAACTTGTCAATTTTACTATGTTTAATAGGCAGAGGTTGGGAAATACTTCCAGAAATGTAAAGGCCATTTTATTTGTCAATATATCACAAATATGTTTCTCCAGAAGAACACATTCTTCTTCAATTCTTTTGTAAGGTTGATGGATGATTGTGGTGGTGGTTTTATTATTCAGGGTTGGCATTGATGGCTGCAAATGCAAGGATTATGAGTTGGCCACCCAGATCCAGCCATGATGTAGGTACTGAGGAAAGAATTCTGTCAGTCATCCTGGATGAGGCCAGACACACCTATGGCCTCTTTCTTTGCAATGATATTCCATAGAGCACTCTCCATTGTGACTGAGATAAAACTTGCTAAGTGCTGTACTTTGTTTTCTGAGAAACACAATACTTGGCAAAAATTCCTTGCAATGAGTGGAGATGGCAGGGATTAAATCTGGGACATTGCATGTGCTTTGTCACTGAGCTGTGGCTCCCCACACCATAAGGTCTTCCGAAAATGTCAAATACCTCATATTTTCCCTCCAAGCCTTACTAGTTGCTATGTAAACCTGAGTGTGTTCGTAATAATAGGATCCCATGTCAAGAACATACTGCACTAGACTTCAAAATATAAAATTTATATTTTCATTGTTTTTTGATCCCCTCCCCTGGCACTGTAGTACCCAATGGGATGAATCATTCTCCCCCTACACTCAATGGAGCACCATCACCCCCTCAGAGGTTCAGCAATGGACCTGCTTCTTCATCTTCATCCTCACTGACCAATCAACAGCTTCCAGCAACTTGTGGGGCTCGTCAGCTCAGCAAATTGAAACGCTTCCTTACCACCCTCCAACAGTTTGGCAACGACATTTCACCTGAGATTGGGGAGAAGGTCCGGACTCTTGTTTTGGCATTAGTGGTGAGTATTAATAGATTGAATACAGCATGGAGCTGAGGCTTTTTCAAATGACTGTGGGGCCTTCTCATTATGGTACACATTTGCTAGCAGTTGATGTTCTTGGGTAGCCACTTTAAAGCACATAGCTTTGAAAAATGCTGTTTGTATCGCCAGGCTAGCTTGCTTGTTTGCTTGCTTTTAACAAAGTTTGCCCTCCTGTCTAGTCTGGTTTTGAGTGTCTTCCAGAACATCATTGCATATCTTTCCCACAGAAACTTCTGCTTTTATGAACCCTTATAACACTGTAAAGCGATGATTACTTTTGACTGGGGTTTAGCCCATCTTTAAAGAGGAATAAAATACATCTTTTAATGAACTCTCTCTCTCTTCACCTCCATGAAATTCAGATTAAATCCACTCTGAGGGAAATGTCTAAAAGAGTAAATATGTGTGTGTTGTATTTCAGCCACAAGCTGAACAGGAGCCAGCAGGCTTCTAAACAATTAATGCAATCTTAAGCTGCCTTCAAATGTATAGTGTCCAGATAATGAGAAGTAATAGTTCCACTCTATTCCACAGAAGTATTATGGGCTACCGGGTGAAGTTCTGTATTCCACTTTTAAAAAAGGCCGAACTGGGTTATGTCTAAAGGAAGGCAACCAGAATAGCAAAGGGTCTGGAAACATATTCCTGTGAGGAATGATTGGTAGAGTGGGGAACATTAAGCCTGGAAAAGAGAAGATTAAGGTGAGGTATGATAGTGATCTCAATTATCCACAAGGCCATCACACAGAATATGGAACAAATAGTTCTTCATGTCCAGTTCATTGTTCAGTTCTGCCTCACATTTGGCTGGAAACACAAGCTGCACTCTACAAGCATACTCACCAATTTGCACACACCAGAATTAGCAGAATGTTTAAATGACATAAACACAAAAACAAAACAAAATACCAAGTTCAAGTTGAAAGGGGTCCTGGAGGTTATTTAGTTTAATCCCCCACTCAATGCAGCATCTGCAACATAGACGAAAACTGTAACAGCCCCAATGAATGTCTGATAGCCTCTATTTAAATAATTGCAGCAAAAGAAATGTGCATCATCTCCTGAGCCATTTTGTTCCTCTGTTGAACAGCTCTTATGTTTAGGAACTTTCTTTTAATGTTAATGGTTGCATTTTTCACCCATTGGTTCTAATTCTGTTCTATAGAACTACAGAGAACTATGTTCTTCCAAAGTAAATGCTAGCTTCTTGGACAAACCCAGTTTGTGGGACAGGGGAGGGTAGGAATTTTAATTGAAAGAGAAACAAAATCCAGATTAAACCCCCTTTCTTTTTACAGAATTCTACAGTGACAATAGAGGAGTTTCACTGCAAGCTTCAGGAAGCTACTAATTTTCCTCTTCGCCCATTTGTGATTCCTTTTTTGAAGGTGATTGGTTCATGCCTTGTATCAACTGGTAGTGTAATACTTGTGAGCCAAGAAGGAAGAAACTCAGCATGCCACTGTAGAACAATGTATATAAGCTCTAACAAAGGATGCCAATGTAGTCGTAACCGCATCCAGTAGCCCCACTTGAGCTTGGCAGGTCTTATCTGAGTTGCAAGCACAGGACGAGGCTGCATACCCTTTACTTTGCTTGTAAATGATTTCTCTCATTCTCCTTTCCTCTTCAGAAAGTGGGGTCTGGGTGCAGAGAACAGCCTTCTCTGACTTGCCCAAAAACCGTATGGGCAACAGAATGGGAAAAGATCCATGACAATATGCCTGGATCAGAGCACATACAGCTTGAATGGTTTATGTCCTAGTACCTGACACATGCTCTTGTGGCCGAGTTTATTCTGAGACTGGGCAGTCTGAAAACACTGCTTCACTTTTGAATATCTGCTGCCTAGAGAGAGGATTTGAAATTGTAGCAATCTGAGTAGTAAAACAACTTATTTTCCACATGCATTTTATAGCACAGTAGGAAGAGTTAAGTATGGCGTCTCTAGGCATATGATACTCAAATGATTCATTTAGTAATATCCTGTCCCACTAGAGCTGAGAACTCTTATTAGGCCTGTAAGAAATTTGAGATCGTGTCTCTTACATAAGAAATGCACAATTTTAACCTCAGAGCATATCTAATGCATTTCAAGACAGCAGTATCTCCTTATTGCTGTAAAGCTGGATTTCACTCAGCTTTTATGATAAGCAATGATAATACTGTTACAGTGAAAATGTACTACCTCATTTATTAGTGTAGCATAAGCTACATTTGTCATTTGCTCTAGGTGTAGGTCACCACCAAAGAAGAAGGAAAATCTACTCAAGAACAGGTGGAACTATACAGTATTATGGAAGAGCATATGTAGAGAAAAGAATAACACTAGTAAAAGAAATTTACAGCATAGTAAAGTTAGAATGACATAAGCCGTGTGCTGTACAAGAGTGAAATATTCCCAAGGACTCACTGACCAATCCAATGTGGATGGCATTTCCTTCTAGTCACATAATATGAAGTCAAACAATTTTGTTTTCCTACAACCTTCAGGGATTTGCACCCATTAAATGTATTGGCTTACAACTCCTGGCATCCCTCACCACTGACTGTGGGACAATAGCTGATGGGAGTTGTAGGCCCAAACAGCTGGACACAAACAACAGTCACAAGTTGCCTGCTCCTGCCCTTTGATCTTTTATGTAGTACTAGAGGGTAAAATTCAGCTATCATGGGGTGATGGAAGAAACAGTTTGTGCTTCCCAAGAACTAGAAATTGCAGTGGGGAGGTGGATTGGCTTCAGATTAACCCCTTGGCTTCAATTGCATTTGATCTAAGTTCTAAAGCTGTTGTATTGGGAGAGGTAGGCTCTGAAAATATGAGGGAAACCTGCCATGTATAACCAATAGTGGTCGGAACCTGATTTTTTAAAGGGATTGGAAAGGGGTGTCTCTGTGATAAGAAACCCCCTGTTTCTGTTTTTAACAACTGTCCTGCTCCCCTAGATCACAAGGTGAACAGTAGCAGTTGGGCTTCTGCAATTTCTGAATCTGATTGGCAATTGCAATACTATTTTGCAGGCCAACCTTCCACTTCTGCAGAGAGAGCTGCTGCACTGTGCTCGAGCGGCCAAACAAACGCCTTCCCAATACCTGGCCCAGCATGAACACATCCTGCTGAATACAAACACTGCATCCCCAGCTGACTCTTCAGAGCTGCTGATGGAGGTGAATGGAAATGGAAAGAGGCATAGTCCAGATAGGTAATGATAGATGTTTGCAATGTACAGAAACCTGTCTCTTTGTGGTCATGTTTGTACGTGCATGTTGTCTGTCTGTCTTATTATGCCTTCAACTGGAAGTTTGATGCATGTCCTGTCTTCAGTTTTGTGATCTCTTCAGACATCTGGGAGTTTCAGACTTGCCTGTATGGAACTTCCTCTCCATTGCGTGCAGCCAGTGTAGTATAGTGGTTAGAGTGTTGGACTGGGGATCTGGAAGTTCTAGGTTCACATCCTGCTCAGCTCACTGGGTGACTCTGGGCCAGACACAGGCTGTCAGCCTA
This sequence comes from Varanus komodoensis, assembly GCF_004798865.1. Classification (NCBI taxonomy): domain Eukaryota; kingdom Metazoa; phylum Chordata; class Lepidosauria; order Squamata; family Varanidae; genus Varanus; species Varanus komodoensis. The sequence continues at coordinate 1,880,537 of NW_025336114.1, read as the reverse complement.
ACCCATCTCACAAGGTTGCGGTGGTGAGGATAAAATGAAGAAAAGGAGAACTGTGTAAGCCACCTTTGGTTCCTTGCAAGGGGAAGAAAGCTGGGGCATAAATGTGGTGATGGTGGTGATGATATTGATAATTTCTGACATTTCTGGGTGACCAAATTTTCCCCGTTTCTACCTGTTCATTTGTTGAAGCTTGAGAAACCCCCCAGAGTAAAGACTTGCCTTTTACAAGGTTATATAGTGGGCATTTTGGTCTAATTCATTACGGCTCTTGCCATCTGCATGTGTGAACTCGTTTTCTAGCTCCCAAGTACATTCATTTTTTAATAATACTTGCTTTCATGACTGATCTTCTACAATGAAGAGACTGTCAGTCTTATGCATGTTTAACCAGGAGATCACCCAAAAACTCCCAGCATGCCCCACCTATCTGTACAGGACTGGTTTTTGTCTGGTCCAGGGGTTAGCAACCTGCGGCTCCAGAGCCACATGTGGCTCTTGAATTCCTCTGCTGCAGCTCCTTCGCTCAAAATACATGGCGGCTGCCGATCTGCAAGGAGGCTGGTTAAGTAAATTGCTACATTCCACTGCTATTGTGCAGGGAAAGAGTAGAACAAGCTTCCTGCAGGCTCTCACAAAATGCTGCTGAAAAGATTCTCTTTGTCCCAATCTCCTTCATCTGAATGTTAAAAGCTGCACTTGGGACCTGTCACAATTCACATCACTTGACTGTTTATCTGCTAATCAGTCACTAAACAAACCTATATCTGCGACGCTCCCCCCCACCCCAACCATGGATAAATCGAAGAAAAGTTTCTGAAGAAAACTGAACATTTAAGGTACGTGGGTAGAGTCATTTGCTTTTACAGCTGACGAACTTACGGGGTTTGCTGCACTGACTTTGGCTGCAGGAAGCTGTTCTCCTATTCAAAATATATGAAAGGAATCCTACCAGTTTATAATGTAAGATTAAAAATAACAGTTTTTAGTGACTGAACAAGAGCTGCAGCTAAATCATAATGAAGATATAGATCTACTTCCTTGTTTTAAGAAGATTCTTATAAAAATTTCAGCAACATTATTACATTGAGAGAGGAATGTTTGTTCAATATTTCACCATGAGATAAAAGGATGAGGGCACACAGAAGCAGACGGCATGTTTGGTTTGCTGCAGGTGGATAATTTAAGTTTGGCTTTTTATTTCATAAATATCAGGAGGACTCAAATATACATTGACTATTTGATTTGAAAGTAACCTTCAACCCAGCATCTTTTTTTTTGGGGGGGGGGGGGAGTTCAAAATGTTTTTGTTGCATGCAGAAATAAAAAATTGTTTTCTCTGTAGCAGTTCATTGATTTCATAAATACAACACACTATAGTTTTTTTATACATAGCATAAAGGTAAAAACTATATATGCAGTGTCATCTTCATTTTAGATGTCAAAGGGGTTTTGCGGCTCCCAGTGTTTTCTTTTCTGTGGGAAATGGGTCCAAACGGCTCTTTGAGTGTTAAAGGCTGCCGACCCCTGGTCTAGTCTGTAGATCAGTTGCCTGACTGCACCTGCTCTCTTAGCATTCATGGAAACCTTCCTTTCTTGTCTTGCTTACAGGAGGGAAGAGAACAGTTTTGAGAGAGAGCCACTCCCATCAGAGCCACCTACCAAGAGGGTGTGCACCATTAGTCCGGCACCGCGGCACAGCCCAGCTCTGATGTTGCCAGTCATCAATCCAGCTGGGCAGTTTCATCCTACTCCACCCCCACTCCAGCATTACACCCTGGAGGACATTGCCACATCCCACTTGTACAGGGACCCAAGCAAGATGCTGGAGCACAGGGAATTACGTGATAGACATATTATAGGTAAGGAAGCCATGTAATGTCAGGCAATAGTTCATATGTTTTCAAATATATCTCCCTAATCATAAAAAGCAACAAATGTAAGACATGAATGGAGACTAAGGATCTAAGGATGTACAATTCTGCACCAAATTGTGGATTTGATTTTTCATGCATGTGTGTATGGACACAAATTTTCCCTACTCCTTTGTTTCTCTTGTAGAACTTTGATGCATTGTAAATCCATCCTGTGTTTAAACTGTAATATATGCTTCCCTACTTTGCTTCATATCAAACTGTCAAGACTCTTTCTGAGTGTAGCATTTTCTTTACCATGCATAGCAGGGTTAAATGGAGGCTATCAGGATGAGCTCGTGGACCATCGCTTAACAGAGAGAGAATGGGCTGATGAATGGAAGCATCTTGATCATGTAAGAGACCGGCATGAGAAGGGCAGTGCTAAAGAGAGAACATTCTGCTCCTCTTAACATGAGTTTTGTCCAATGAATATTATGTGCATAGCAAGTTTCTTTATATATGAGCAGGGTGTTTGTCCCTTAACCAAGTATTTGGGTTCCATTTAGCAGCAGCTCTCCAGCATTGCCAGCAAAGGTCCTTCTCTTCATTTGCTTCTTGACTGGAGATGCCTGGGATTGAACTCACAGTGTGTGCTTTGTTCCTGAACTGTGACAAAATGCCACCATATGTGCACAGATCCAATAATATATGTGTATGAATACATTAACATTTAGCCTCCAAGTGCTGTAACTTAGTGGTGGATGGTATGCATTAAATGCACCAGGTCCCAGCTTCTATTCCCAGCATCTCTAGTAGGAGCAGATGTGGGAAAAACCCATCTTCCTGAGACTTTGGAGAGCCACCACCAGTCAGAGTAGCAATTGAACTAAATGGCTTAATAGTATGGCTGGATATAAAGAAGAATAAAATGCAGTTCTCTTCACATAGTTACCAAGCTGGTTCTTTTCCAAAGGTAAGGGTTTTACCTGGAGGAAAACTGTTACATTCAAATATTTCCAAATAAGACAGTGGTAGGTGTAGGTTTACAGCTGACAAAGTAGTGCTGGAAGACACATTAACTTTGTATTTCTCTTCCCAACTGAGATTCTCCTTTCACTCTTGCATTTGGCATGCATTGCAAGGGAAAATGAGGCTCAAGAGGAGAACTGGGCAAAATTTTACCCGGTAATTTCTTTGAAAATGGCCTACTACTGAATAGTTACAGTGGGCAAAAGACTGCAAGCTGGAACAAGTGTTACCCTATTCATTTGAAAAAGACTGGTGGTAAACTTCATCTGCAGCTGCACCCTGTTCAGTAAACGCATAGAGAAACAGGCACCTAGGTAGGCTCAAAGGTGTAGCAATACATAGCTTTCTGCTACCCCAGTAATTTCCTGGATCAACGGTGAAATGGTAGAATTCCCAAGCTGTAATAAAAATTGCATCTGGAACACTTCTTAATAATATTGGTTTGTATACACTTACATGGTGAGGTTTAAAACAACTTGTTACTGCTTATTTATAAATGGCAGGGTCTTATATTGTCTACTTTCTTATACTGTTCAATGTCCATATCAACACACCCATAAAGATAAAGAAGAGTACCTAGAATTAGTACAACCCCACTTTTCCACTATGAATAGGCCAGCAACTAAGACAGCTTTGTATATTGCTCACTTTTAAAAATCTGGTATTCATATAATTTGGCACTCATTTACTTGCAAACTAATCCCAAACTAATTACAAGGAAATGTCCTGTCAAGTATTTTGTAATCTTATGTACATACAATTGTCCCAATCTATCCATGACAGCTTCCATGAAAGGTCACAGAATTTCTGAGTCTTCTTTTCTCTACTGTTGCAGGCATTGAATTGCATCATGGAAATGGTAGAGAAGACCAGGCGCTCCATGGCTGTTCTCCGCCGTTGTCAGGAGGCTGATAGGGAAGAGCTCAATTACTGGAAGAGGCGATGCAGTGAACCCACAGAGCCACGGAAAGGAGGGAGTGATGTAACTGTGAGACAACACAGCCCAGGGAGCTCAGATTCCATCAGCAGTGGTAAGCTATGGGGCCCAAGACCGTTCTTCCCTTGTTCTGTGCTATGAAGTGGAATGACATTTAACAACTATTTTAAGAAGTGGCTTTGTGTTAGTGAGTTCCAGGTATTGACTAGCAAGCCAGAACCTTAGATTGTTCTCATTATTTTCAGTTAGCCTTTTCATTTTTACAGCTAAATCCGCTTATTAGAAGGCAAGGTTTACTAACTATTGTTAATCCAAATGGGGCTGTCTGAAATCAAACATGGTACTTGAGTGTTCTCTCTGCATTCATTTGAGTGTATCCTCTGAAATCAGGGTGTCAACTGATGTTGAGGCAGAGCTGCATACAAAAATCTCAGTACCTGATGATTTTACATTCTTTTCCTTTTTGAGGCACAGGGAAATCCTTTCCTGTCTCTATAGCTGTTGCTATTTATTTGGCATTTTAAGTGTGCTATACAGTCTTGCCTGTTGATTCTCTCCACAGTCCAATGAAAAAGGCCTTTTCCATTCCTCTTACACTGAAGGCTGAGGATGAGCATGACTTTCCCCAGTAGAAACTCCAGTGCAAAATAGTTCATGGGCAAGAGATGTGCATATGGCATTCTAGAATTTCAACGTGCATTTCTGAGAAGATTGGGAGTTTTAAACTCTTTTTCCTCAGAATCAGAAAGATCATACAGTTGTATATCTAGGACATCTCTTGACATTTTGAGATGGATAGAATGACATCAAAAGTTAGCAAATTGCAGGTGAACAGGTGAGGCTCTGCTAAATGAGAATTATTTTGGCCTTCTTCTGGGGCATCTTCAAAACAGCATCATACTTCTTCTGAAAAGTTGGCAAGCCTAGCTATTAAAAAAAGTCTGACAAGGGGACATCTTGACACTGCTGCCTCACCTCAGGGCGCCTGCCTGACTTGGACCTCACAGTAGTGCACTATAGCATATTGCAAGCACAATCACACATGGAGCACATGCTTGCGGGGGCGGGCAGGATGGGGGTCATCTGCCGTCACAACACTTAGATTACATGGCTCTGGGAGGACATTTCCATTGACAGCCAGGAACCTGGATAATTGCTTGCAGAATAAATTCTTGCAGTCCAGCAATTCTAACAATCTCTGTTGTGTTCCTTGTCAAGGATGCGATTTCAGATATGGGGGCAGCAATTTGGAGAAGAGTGCAGCCTGAATTCTAAACATTCCATAGGGTGATGAAGAAATAGTATTGTTTATCTGCAAAAGCACTCCAGTGGTAACAACAGGAAATTGGAGTGCTCTTTGTAAATAAGCCAGTGCTGGTGATCCACCAGTTTGAAACCTATTATATGAATGTGAATGACTGCTAGCACAAGGGAAATCGAACATTTGCTAGTTCAGCTCCAAACTGTCCAGAACTCCTGCCTTCAGAGTGGGACAAGTTAGTGGGGTTCCATTACGTAACCTCTACTCACTTGTCCCATGCTGGGAATGTTAGTTTGCGGTTGCACTAGCAAGCAGTTACACCAGTGGTCATTCCCTCTTAGCACTGCAGCAATATTGAATTTTGCCCTCATCATCTCCTATGATTCAGCTTTTGGAAAACACAGAAGAGCAGTTGCAGGTGAACTTGAAGAGAGAGATGAGTGCTCTATTCCCCCTGGTTTCTTCATATTAGCAGATAAAGATGTTCACATCTGGGTGGAAGAAATGCATGGCGCTCAGCCTGAAGGTAGCCAGTCCGCTCATCTAACTACCACAGTGAGAATATAATGTTTGGACAGTAGCATTTGTCAGTATTCATCTCGCCTGAGCTGTCTGTCGCATTGTGTATCTTCAAGTTCCAGTTTTCAAGTGACTGTTTCCTAAAATGCAGCCTGTACTTTAGTTCTTGGAAATTCTTGGAAATACAAGGCACTTTGTAAAATACAATATGCATTAGCAAGGATTAATGTCTGTTACAGCAGGACAAAGCAGATGCTTGGAGAGATATATTTGTAAGTGCGTAGTCTGTGATGACAGAGTATTAAAAGATGGAAATGGGCTATGCGGTGCAATTAATTATGCAGGACACTAAATTAAATGTGGTCATTTATCATTTTGCCTTTTGGTGAACACTGCTAGCAGCAAACAACTCTTGTCTTCTTTTCAGCACTTAACCCTGTCCTGCTCTCTCAGTGTTACCTCTTGCTGGGCAGATGCTGCATAACATTCCTTAATGTTTGGGAGAGAGAGCATTTCTGTGTTTAATACTATGACCACCACCCTTCTGTTTACAGATTCTCAGCGTGAGTTCAGTAGCAGGTCAGGAGCAGCAGGCTATGTCACTGAAGAGATATGGAAAAAGGCTGGTAAGTAAGGAAGGCCCTCTTCAGAGGACTGCCACACAAACCTGTGGGATATTGCAATAGGTGCTTGCAAAGAAGACACGTATTCTGCATCACAGGTTGGCTGTGGGAAAGCCTCATAAACTGCTTTCTCATTGCCTAATGCAGGCTTCCCCAACCTGGGGTCCTCCAAATGTTTTGGACCACAACTCCCAGAACTTGTGATCACTGATCACACTGGCTGGGGTTGATGTGAGCTGAAGTCTAAAATATCTGGAAAGCACCAAGTTGGGGATGTCTGGTCTAAGGAGTGTTAATGGATGAAACTATTCAACAGGGTGCATCATCTGATGCAGAGTTGACGGCAAGCAGGCAGGCAGGAATTGCATCTTCCCCATGCTGTGAGTTTCTCTAATGCATCACTGCCACCCACCTGGCACCAGCTTTAATACTTTTTGGCACCAGCTTAAGACTCTCCTCTACCACAGGGCATTTAATTAGTTTACTGATACATTGGGGCTCATGTTAGCTGCTTAAAGTATTGTAACTTTTAACATGTGTTTTAAATTTGGTTTTTTGCACACTAACTTTTATGATGTTTTTATTGCTGCCTGCATTTTATATTGTGTTGTATGTGTTGTAAACTGCCAGAAAGCTTTGGCTATTGGGCAGCATAGAAATAATTGTAATCGTGACATTCATTTCACCCTTTTCCAGTAGTTATTGGTCAGGAAGCATCTCATACAGCTATTCCTTCCTTTTCTCTGTAGCAATTTCTTTGCAGTGAGAAAAAAAGATGGGAAGAGGTAGTGGGAAAGTGACATCTGGATGCCTTTTGAATTCAATGTATAGGCAGGACAATTGTGCATTAACAGAAGCACTAGCAGTTTCCCTCTATGCCAGGGGTGGGCAAACTTTTTCTCTGTTAATAGCTATATTATCTGGCAGGCAGTCTGTCCAGGGAAGCATGTCAATGGTGAGTAGCCAAAGCCAATGGCAGGTGAAGTCAGAGCCAAAAGTGGGTCAGTTGCCCCTTGTCTCCTTCGGCCATTTCTTCTCTCTCTGCCACCCCCATTTTCTTTTTCCTTCTTTTTGTCCAGTGGTCTGTCAAGGCAGAAGGAACAGATTGCTCTTGCCAGAGGTCTGAAATGATCACATGCAGAGCACTTTTGAAACTGGGCTGAAAGCCAACTGGCATTAGGTTGAGGGCTGCCTATGTGCTGCAGCTTGTCTATCCCTGCTCTGTGGAGATGGCAGCCAGAGTGGACATAGGAGAACAAAGGAAAGGAAAGAAACTGCCCCTCCCATTGAGATGAGTGGGATGAAGGCTCATAGATTCCCATTTCTTGCTTATAGTAATTTCTAAATAACTTACGCAAATTTTATACCCCTGTCTCCATTATTTGGTGCAGCAAGATAATCAAGCTAGTAATAACTTTCAACCATAATTTGAAACAGTTTCCAAAGGAGTATATTTATAGCACAGTTATTGTGAAGACCTGCTACATGTTCTCAAACAGTTAGGCGAATTTTGCTTTAAGCTGGCTTTAAGCTATTATAAAGAGCTTTCAAGTGGACCTAGTTAAATAAGCAAGCAAAAGAGGCATACAGTCTCCCTGAAAGTTGGCAGCCTTTCCTCCTCTCTCCTTTTCCTTGGGAAGAGAGATCAAAAGGTGTATTTTTAAAGTGGTCAATTAGATAATTTTGAGTTCTTTCTTTAAAAAAAACCTTTTCAAAAGAAATAGCTCCATAGAAATGAAAGTACTAATCATGGGCTACAATTTGTACAGCATTGTCTTCATTCAGTAGGTATAAGGAAACATGCCTGCCACTGTCTAGCAGAGACCATGGTGCATACTGTGGCAAAAATGGGCTTTAGCTTAGGTTGTCAATCAACTTACCTGAACATTTGCTTTAAGTAGAGTTCAGCTGAAAAGACTTACTTCACTTTTAAATCCCAGTTCTCCCAGGTCCCCAGTCCAGCCCCCTAACCACACACCACACTGGCTCTATATTCTTTTGCACAGGTGAAGGTTGACATTTTGTTTTGTTCTTCTTTTGTTCTGTTTTGTTTCAATATTGCCCAAGCTCTCTGTGGTGAGCAATGGTTAATAAACACAAGAAAATGCAATATAAAATAAAGCAGTAATAAAAACATACTGAAATTCCATTAAAAATTAAAACCTTATCTTAATAACTGAAACCAGTCCACACTGCTAGACCTGCTAAAAAGCAGCTGGCAGTAAACTCACAGCTCCCAAATGTTCTTTGGGGTTGTATTATTTGTAGTTGGTAAATGGCTCAGTAAAGAGGGCACTCTTAACCTGACTCCAAAAAGATAGTGAAGAATGCATCTGGTGCGACCTGGTGGGGATATCATTGCATAATTTAGGGGCTACCAAAGAGAAGACCTTCCTCCCTGTTGCTACCAGCCAAGCCTTCCTTTCCAGAGCAATGGTAGTTGGTGAACCACAGATGAATGAAATGTTTAAGTGATGCATCAAAATACCTATAGACTTAGTCTAGACATGGAGGCTAATGATCATGCAGTGCTGTTATCACAGTCAGACTAAAGTATTTATTTTATTTATTTTTTATTAAAACATTTTTTACATGTCACATGTACATGTCACATGTGACATGTGCTCTTTTTTGCTCCAATAGTGGCAGGGTGCTTTCTGTTCCAAGCTGCACTTTACTTCCAGTATGAAACCATTTGATGAGGCTTTTGTTTTCCTTCAGAAGAAGCTGTGAATGAAGTGAAGCGCCAGGCCATGTCTGAAGTCCAAAAAGCTGTAGCAGAGGCTGAGCAGAAGGCATTTGAAATGATTGCATCTGAGAGGGCCCGCATGGAGCAGACCATTGCAGATGCAAAGCGGCAGGCTACAGAAGATGCTTTCCTAGTGATTAATGAGCAAGAGGAGTCCACAGAGGTGAGGAGCCAGCAAAATCTTGGGAGAGCATGGGAAGAGTCTGAAGGCAAGACCTTCAAGATGATACAGAGACGGTTTTTGGGATTCATCGTTCCTTTTTGTTCTGGTTAACTTAAACTCAGTTATTACTTAAGGAAGGTAGCCATGAAAGCTATTTAAATTCCTGTGCTATCAATGCAGCTTTCTCGCCTAGTGCCTCCAAATCGAAGCAGTAACTTGTGTAGCTTTTCCAAGGAAATTTCAGTCATCTTTTAAAACAATAAGCAAGACCTAAATGTTTACTGGGGAGTGCACTTAAAGGGATTTTCTTTCTTTCATTCTCCAGAGTTGCTGGAACTGTGGTCGCAAAGCCAGTGAGACATGCAGTGGGTGCAACATTGCCCGCTATTGTGGCTCCTTCTGCCAGCACAAAGATTGGGAGAGACACCATCGAATCTGTGGGCAGGGCTTACACAGCCAGATTAAACCAGTTCCCTTACCAACAGGGCGGTCTGCAGCCACTGCCCTGAAAACAGTCGAAGGGATAGCAAGCCCAGCTCTAGAGAAAACATCAGCTACCACCTCTCGGTCATCTACTCCAGCATCTGTGACAGCAGTGGACTCAAATGGGCTCTGAAAGAGAAGAGTGCATTCAGCACATTTTATTGTTTTTCTACATTAAAAAAGACACCTCGAAACATTGTCAAAAGGTTGTACTCCAGCACATTGGCAATCAAGTAATGTGACTTGAGGCATTTTTCATACCATTATGATGTCAGTTTTAGGAATCCCATGTTAGCCTTCCATATTGGGATAGCAGAAATCTCTCCCTAGTTTTCTGGCATTCTGAGAACTTTGGCCTGTTTGCCTTTTATCTGAACTTTCTCAAATGGTTACTCCGTTGTTGTTATCACTCAGAGCTTCAAATGAGGAGACTGTTTCTCGTTTTACCACAAAGCTGACCTTCTCATCCCTTGGTATTTAGATTCTTTCTCTGTACAATCCAGACAACTCCACCCCCCCATCCCCCGGTGGCTCCAGGGTTTAACAACACTGTGATGGGGTTTGCATGGTCAGGAAAGGTGGTTTCTTTCCCCTGTCCTGTGAGTGCCAGTTGTCTGCTGCCTCATTTTCATAATTATCCACATGGGTTGCCATGCATCCACACCTTGATCTAAGGTTCTGGGTTGGTTTGGAAGCCATCCCTGTCACTCACCCTCACTGGCGTTGAACCATAAACCAATCTAAGTATGGCACTGGTAATTCTGGAAATGAGATGGTGCGCAATCAGTACATGGAATCAGTACAAAGAAGTCCTTTGGAGGTTTTTTCCCCCTGTCCCTGTTTATGCAAGCCCAGCCTGTGTGTAAGAGAGCAATTTCTTAGAAATTGTTTTTCTTGGGCATCAAGTTGAAGTGAGATATAAGTGGATGCCTGGTTGTTAGTCCTGCCTGTTTCTACCCTTGCTTTCTGGCTACTAAATTTTTTCATTCATACTCTCAAGCTGGACACATGAGAGGAAGGGAGAGGCAGAAGCATGTTGTCCTTGTTGGCTAAAAGTAGGATCTAAAAGGACTTTATGAAACAGCCCTCCAAGCCAATGCACTTGACCCATTCTAAGCCCTTGAAGTTCTGGAGCAGGCTGTCTATGGGCTTTAGGTGTCATCCAAAGACATTTGTAAAGTGGCTTGCCACTCTTTCCACAAAACAAATTGATTCATTTTGTTATCCCAACCCTATCACTGCTCCTTGATGGTTGTCTGCCTAAGAGGAGTTTGTTTTAAATATGTTGTTTGAAGTTCAGCACTGTATAAACTAACACAACAAACATACATTCTTTCAATATCCTGATCTCTCAAAGTACTGTTTGCTAAATTAAGCAAGGGTGCATCTTCAAATTGCTGTCCCCAACTAACAGTTCCATGTGTTGAAAACAAATCAGTGTGGCTCCTTTCCAAAGCATAGCTAAGATTCTGAGATCTGCCTTTTGCATCTTTAGCAACTTGCCTATGTTTCCTTTGCTGCATTTGAAAAGGATGTTTCTAGAACTGGAATTTGCAACTTTGGGCAATCTGAGAACCATTTCTGCCCTCCCCCAGATTCTGCCCCCACACATGCTGCGCTCTGCAGGGCACCAAGTGTAGCAGACAACAAAGCTTTAAACTGATCTAATGTAGCTTCTTCTTAAGCTACACTTGACCCTTTTGGTGTTCTGTAGCATGTACCTGTGAGTTGTCCACCCCTGTTCTAGAAGGATACTTGAATTTAAATCCAGTGGGTTGTGATGCTTCATCTTTAGTATGCCAAACTTGACCATGAGTGAGATGGTTGAATCAAATGGCAGAGCTAAGGAAAGGCACATAAGGAAACATAGCTGTGATGGTTTTGTTGTGCAAATTCCTAGGGAACTAGGTAGTGGTGCCTCCAGCAGGCACTGGCATAAAGGAAAAATGTTAGTCCCCATGCCTTCTGCACAGCCTCATTCTCTTATCTGCCCTACCCCCCAGCTGATTTTAGCCAACAAAAAGGCAATGGGTGGTGCCTTCCCAATTTCCAAACTCACATCTAGTTTACCTTATACAAACTCCTTTCTTTTTATTCTGATTCATGTGTTATATGTCTCAATACATTTATGTCTGTAGAGATGCAACTATATTGAGAAAAACACCTGAAATCCTATGTGAAACTGATCCCTTAGTGATACATTGCCAAAGAAGGACTGTTTTAAAATTCATACTGATCAGTGAAGAAGAACGATCAAAGTTTTAAGCTTACCAAACTATTCTGATTAATTGGATACCCCTATTTGATGCAGAATTCTTCACACAAAGAAACTGAGTATTTTAAAACAGAACTCAAAGTCCTATTAGCATTACAAACTTTGCTAGTGCTGCAACCAACTACCAAGTTTGGTTTCTGCAGTATCCCCCGTTGTTTGCCATAAGTGTGCAGATACTAATTAAAATTGTGGTGCTGAAAGTATTTGCTTGCTTATAAATTTCAGTTGCCACCTAATTCTCCAGAAAGAACTGAATGCTACAAGAACAGTTCCAAAGAATAGTGAATGTGTGCGAAACTGCAAGAACATGCACTGGCATTCTGAAATTGTGTGTAAATAGACAGTCTTCCATAACTTAACATGCAACTACAATGGCTTTCTGTGTATCAAGAAACAAATACATTAATGTACATAAGTTAAAGACCACCAGTCATGATTTTAAAATGATTTTTGGAAAATGTGAATTCTACTATGCGAAGACTTCATGAATTCTGATTTCTATATATATTTTTTGTCATTTGATTCTATACTAGGATTTTTGTTACCTATTTCATGCGCATAACTTATTTAATGTACTGTATAAAGGAACCAAACTGTTACAGATGTATCTAGTTTGTTCTACTCACAGTAGTCAATAAAAAGACTATATTCATCTTACAACAGCTTCCTTCATTTCATTATATAAAATACAGTTCTGTCTAACAGTTCCATCCAACTTGTGGTTCTCCAGACCCCATAATCTTTTACCATTTGTGATGGATCCTAGGAGTGATCATAGTTGCTGTCAAAGAAGTGAAGGGCCACAGATTGTACAGCCTTGATTTAATCAATGGATTTACCAAATGTAGGTTATGATGGAATTGTAGGGGTTTTTGTAGGGCTATGATTTCATTGTTTCTGATTAACAAACCACCCATTATTAGCACAGCTGGGTTCCAACAAACAACCCAAGGTTCAGTGACAACCTACAATCAACTCATACTCAATCGTGAATGTGGGCTGCCATGGTGTGTGAACCCAGTGATGACTACCAGACTATGGAATGGACAAAGTGTCCATTGGTAACTGGGATGCTGGGAAACTAAGGTAATAAGTCCATGTCAGAGCTGTGTCACTGTGATACATGACATGGGATACTTTTTCAGCACATTCAGAGGGTCCAAAGAATCCTCTGAATGAAAAAGAGCTGCAAAATTCAAGGTCAGGAATATTGTGTGCTCCCATTCCACAGCTATGTGGAGAAAGTGTGGATTTTTTTTTTCATTGGACACAAATTTGACACATTCATTGATTTTTCATATTTTACACAAACTTCTAGGCATTATGGTTGCAAATCCATCTTTGAAATAGTCTGCAATGCTGGCTGAAATTTTATTAGCTTAGGGAATTCATCATTGGAAAGAGGCTGGATGAGATCAAGGAACTATCTAGTCCAGCATTCTGTTCACACAGTGACCAGCCAGCTGCTCATGGGAAAACCACAAGCATGACATGAGTGCAACAGCATCCTCCTGCCGGTGTTCCCCGGCAACCGGTGTACATGAACATACTACTTTTGGTACTGCAGGTATCATACATCCAATCAGGAATGGTAGCCATTAATTAATAGACTTTTCCGTTGATTTATCTGACTGCCATTTAAAGCTCTCCAAATTGGAGGCCATCACTACATCTTGTGGAAATGAATTCCATAATTTATGCACTGTAAGAACAAGTACTTCCTTTTATGTGTCCTGGATCTCCCACCAATCAGTTTCATGGGATGATCCCACTTCTAATATTGTAAGAGGCAGGAAAATGACTCCCTATCCACTTTCTTCATACACAATTTTCTATACCTCTGTCATCACCTTACTTGCCTTTTTTCCTAAGCCAAACAATTCCAGCTCCTGTTCGTGGCCTCTGTGCATCACACACATGGGCTTGCATGCCTGCACAAGGTCTAGACCAGGAATGTAACCTTTCTTCATAGAGAAGTTGCTCCAGCTGCTTGATCATTTTAGTTGTCCTGTTCTTCACTATGTAACATATATGACTTTACAGCTGCTTACACTGAACTGCATTTGCCATTATGATGTCCATTCTGACAGTTTGAAGAGATTATTTTGATGATGCTAAATTTGCTCAGGTAAGTGACTCTGTCCAAAGCCTGTTGGAAGGCCAAGTAAATAATGTGTACTGGATCACTCCTGTCCACTCTCAGCTCTAGAAGGATGATGGGATAGGACTTAACTCTTAGCATGGGATGTTCTACTAATTCACCCAGAACAGACGTTAATTTAATTGGCCTGTAATTTCCAAGATCCCACCTGCATCCTTTCTTAAGTATTGGTATTATACTGGCCATTCTCTGGCCCTTTGGTACAAAGGATGATCTTAGGAATGCATTGCCTATTTATGCTGGAAAATAACAGCAATTTCATATTTGAATTCTTTAAGAAATCTAGGACAGAAACCATCTGTGCTTGGTGATGTATTCATTTTCCATTTGTTAAAAATATGGCTTCATCTCTGTCACCAGTATTTGCTTCAGTTCCTTAGAATCCCTTCCTGAAAACATCAGCTCAACCACAAGTATATGTTCTATACATCTTTGGTAGTGAAGGCAGATTAAAAAGTAACTTCTCCAGAATTGCCTTATCTTCCTTTATTACTTATCCTCCCTTATCATAGAATCACAATAATAGAGGTGGAGGAGGCCAGAGGACCATCAGATCCAACCCCCTGCTCAAGTACAGGCCTCCAAGTTAAACTATTCTCAGATTGTTATCCAGTTGCATCCTGAATGTGTCTAGTGTGGGAGAGTTCAAAACCTCCCTAGGTAATTGGTTCGATTGTTGTACTGCTCTAACAGTCAGGAAGTTCTTTCTGATGTTCAGGTTCCCGTAACTTGAGCTCATTATCCTTTTCATTTCCGTTGTGCAAATTTGTGCTTCCTTTTGTTTAAGGCAACCTTTCTGAAGGAAGCTTCTTTTCTCTGGTAGCTTCCCTGACACTGTTCCTTAACACTGTTTGTCACTCAGTGCTACTTCTCCAAATTGTGGTGTCTGTCCTATTTGAGTTTATCTTAGAGCAATTTTGGGTATTCTCTGTTTATTTTATTTATTTAAAACATTTCTATGCCGCCCCATCTCAACAAAGCCTCGGGGCGGCTCACAACACATAAATAAATACAGAAGTAATAAAATAAATAAATACTAAATTATACAATAAATAACACCCCCAGTGCATTCTCGGCTAATAATAATAATAATAATAATAATAATAATAATAATAATAATAATAATAGCAGCACTTCGAAGGAACTTAAGTCTTGACTCCCCATTTTAACTTATCTTTATCAGTTCCCTTATTTTAAAGAAGCCTTCTCTTTCAAAGTCAAACGTGACTGTATTGGATTTCTTTGGCAATTTTCCACTTTAATATAGTATCAGTTGGTCTCCGTTTCCAACTGATTCAAAATTTACATCTCATACTGGGCACTGGGCAACATCACATCCATGGATGCATCCCTTCTGGTAGGCTGGTTGTTTTAGACTGTATCTTTGCAGAAGAGTCTACTCCTTTTAGACTGCCTATGCTTCTTGATGTACAAATCTATAGCACCTCCACTACACTTTTCTCTGTCCTTCCTGTAGTTTTTATATCCAGAGATGAATGTATCCCACTGGTTTCCATAATGGGCAGTATATCTAGATTCTCTTTTGAAATCAGACACTCCACCTCTCCTATTTTGGCTTGGAGGCTGCCAGCATTTGCACAGAAACACCTATCCATTGTGCGCGTCCCCACATGTCTCCAGTGCATCCATCTTCTGGTTTGGCAGTTAGGTCTTGTTAAGTAGCTATCATTTTCTCCATATTCTTATGGCCTATTTCTTCCTCTTTTTACATCTGGACAATCAGAATTTTTTTCACTTTATCCCTGAGGGATGATTTAGCCTAGCTCCTGTCAGTTTTCCAAGGGTTCAGTTTAAAAGCTGCTCTGTCACTGCCTTTTTAATATTTTGTGCAAACAGTGTGATTCCATTTTGGTTCAAGTGGAGCCTCTTGCTCTTGCTGAAGACCCAGCTTGTCCCAGATCTTTCCGTGCCTAATGAATCTGAACCAGTTGTTCCTATACAATCTCATCCATATACTGAGAGTCCTTGGCCATACCTGTCAAGCTGGCCTTGCATGTGGAACAGGTTGCATTTCAGATAAAGGACCTAGATGGTGGTCTTGGATTTCAACCTTCTACCTAGCAACCTAAATTTGGCCCCCGTGACCTCATGACTACACTTCCATACATCATCAGTAGAAACACGATCCGCAGTCACTGAGTCCACCCCAGCACAATCTAGAAATCTATCTAGATGGCACATGGTTTCTCCAACCTTTATAGAAATGTTCATTAAAAAGCCGGATATAAATTTAATAAATAAACAAATCTTTATACCAGGCAATGAGTTTTTCCCCATCCGTAACAACAACCCACATTCAAGGTTGGGCATGGGTTATGGGTGGGCTAATGCTGAAGTCTGCAATGATAGGGAAGCTTGTGTTGTCGTGCCGTCTGAACTCAGCTGTGCTAACAAATCATAGTTTGTTAACCAGAAACAATCCTTGAAGAGTAAGCATTCTTTGTTGTTGGGTTGAGGACTACAGTTTGTTAGCATGGCTGCACTCAGATAACACAACAACCCTTATTTCAAAAAGCCCCATAATTCACTGAAAACCCATATTCAACCCACATCAGCCTTGTTATGGGTTGTCATGTTACCTGAACCCAGTCATAGTGTGTCTCTAACCTTCATGCTCTGGATGTGGGTTTTTTGAACAGACACTGTCAGAAATAGGACACTGGGCTAGCTGAACCCATGATCTGGTCCACTAGGGGTCTTACATTATTATTATTTGAATAGATCAGTCTGTAAGCTCAGCAATGCTACACGAACCATACTAAATAAAAGCCTTCTGCCCAATTCATGACTTATTTCCATTCCAACTCATGCAGAATATTTATTTAAAGTTACAGGTGCCAGAAATGATTCTGAAGAACAGTTCTCCATCATAAACACCTATGCTCCATTTGTACCACAGTGAGGCATCTGTGGTCCATCTTTGTAGAATAATACACTTTTGCTTGAATACATGAATATGTTCTAGGAGCATGCATTTTTAACAGCTATACATCTTGATGAAACAGACTAAAGTTTAAATAGCATTTTGCAACACACACTCCCCCAAATCCAGCAAAGTTTTGTACCATAAAGCTGACATTATGAGCTGACAAGTTCTACATGCAACAGATTTTGACTATTCTGGCCCCAATAATTCGGCTCTAGGTAGAGAACCCGGACATATTTAGAATTGGAATGGAAAAGATAAAAATTCAGGTAGAAAATTGGCCAGCAAAAATAGTCTTCCCCTCCCACTTGTCCCCCCCCTCTCTCTGAAAAGTTTACACACTTCACCACAAGCACCAGCAGCTTTAACTTTGAATGTGATCTCCTAAGAATTACTTTCTAGCCTTGATTACACCCATTTAGTTGGAATGTTTTAGGAGTTATCCTAGAAATAGGAAGAACACTTTTTCAGTTCACACAATATTTTATTTAAAATATAGTCTAGTTTATCACAGAGTGGGCAATAGACGGCTGAAAATTTGAAAAGATAACACAGCACACCCCAAAATAATTTTAACAGCATTTTGTTTGCCTGCCTAAATCCACTTGATTTATGTCACCATGAGCTAATGTTTAAAAGTTATATTTAAGCTTTAGCCCTCTCCAACTCTGGTGAGGCCATTTTCAAATGCTGTAGGAGATAATCTGAAGAAAATAGGATTTTGCACAGGAATTAGCTATAAATGTGACAAGAGGCACATTATGCAATATGTATGTATGTATGTATGTATGTATGTATGTATGTATGTATATTCCTTAAATACTGCTGGCTGGCTTCTGCCAAGGACAGAGGGTGTGTGGGGGAGGGATTCCTTTTATATTTCCAATTAAAAAAAAATCCCTCCCATTGACACCAGCTGGAAAGGAAATCTCTTTGCTTGTTCTGGGACTGCATAATTGTGTTTCCTTATTGCAGGCACATTGTGGGAACAGAAGTTCCAGATCCTGTAGATGCAAATCATCCTTTTATCTGCCCTGACACACACTAGTAGAATTTTCCACAGGCTAAATTTCCCTCAGTACTAAAGCTGAGATTCTAGAGGAGACATAGATGAACCTAGACCCCTAGAGAAGTGAATTCTGGGAGATATATTATAGTTTATGTATTTACTAAATATTCAGGATGCTTTTCAAGAAGAAAAGAAAAGAAAAGAAACTGTCAGCACAAAGTACTACTTAAAAGATGTCAGCAAACTCCTTTCTATATAAATCATGCAGCCTAAGTAAAGCACTCGGCAGGTTATCTTCCTTTACACAGATATGTATTATCATTTCATTTTTTAAAGCCCTTGTTACAATTTGAAATTTTTCAGCAAACCTGTTTGTTAATAAACACAGAGGGGATCAACAAGCTGCTAGCCTCATGTCCTCAGTGCACTCCAACACCTTTATGTAGGTACTAAAATATTCATTAATTTGCTTGTTACTAAATATTCATTATTATGGTTCATTACTGAAAGTTCTGCAGAGCCTGGAGGCCTCAAAAATGATCAGGCTTTAATAACAGATGCAAATCAGAAAGAAAGAAAACTGTACTTTTGCGTGGATGGTGTTTCACACTATTTTTGCTGTATCCCAGTAGTGCAAGTTTCAGTACAATTAAAAAGTACAACAGCTAAGGAAAACAGCATCCCCTGCTGTTTTCTGCCAGTGAAACTTTGCAAGAAAACAGTTGGGGAGTTTTAAAGTGCAACCTAATGATTTTCCCCACCTAACCATGCACAGGATTGTGCCTTTAGTGGTTAATGGCAGTATGACAATAAGTTTCGACAATGAAGTTTAAAATGCACATTTTGTAATTGTTACTGGGGATAGGGGGTGGGATCCATTTTAGCACTTTTATTAACTGGCAGTGATGAAGGCAGAAGCCAAAATAGTGGATAGAAATTAGTCAATATATTTTTTCCTTGTTTTGCCAATTGATTTTCTAAAAATTATTATTATTATTATTATTATTATTATTATTATTATTATTATTAGAACACTTCTATGCCGCCCCTTGCCGAAGTCTCAGGGCGGCTTACAACACAATAAAATACATTACAATACAAAAATAACAATATAAAATTAAAATTAATAATATAAAATAAATAAAAAATATAAAAGATATAAAAGAAGTTATAAAAGAAATGTTATAAAAGAAAAGAAGTAAAGAAAAGAAGTCGCCCTGGCCAGATAAATAAGTAAATATTGTTAACAATTAAAATGACGTTTAAATAAAAAGGTCTTCACCTGGCGCCGAAAAACAAATAACGACGGCGCCAGGCGGACCTCTCTGGGGAGCACATTCCATAGATTGGGCGCCACCGCAGAGAAAGCCCTCCTCCGAGTACCTACCCTCCTAATTTCTTTCACGGAGATATCAATTCTTATAACAGTTGGTTGCAACCCTACAGGATCCAGAGTTTGCCTGATTGCAGTTCTTCAAATTTTCTTTTCCTATAATATATGTGGAACTAAACGTGCCAGTGTGATGGCAATGGATTCTCCTTGGCGGAAAGGCACTGGGCAGCATTAGATTCCGAACTTGCTGCTGCACCATTGAACACCACAAGAACGCTCTGGGAAATGTACATTGCTACCTGTTGTCCATTTACCGCCCCCCCTTTTAAGTGATAAATATGATGGTCTTCACATTGTATAATAATTAGCATTTACTAAATTTTGCATGTCAGCTCTATTATAACCAGTGTTTTTTTTGTAAGAAAAATGGTGCCAGAACTCACATCTTGTTAATCTTTTATTTAAAAAATTATATATTCAGTTCTTAACATAACTGAATTTAATTTATTGTATTTAAGGCAAATGTTCATAGTAAATTCCAAAGTTTTGTCCAGTTCTCATCTGACAAATCTTCTCGACTCCTTTCCCTGCTGTTAGTATCTATGTGTTCTGTCATTGTGTTTGTTAATATTCTGGCCTTTTTATTAGCAGGACCGGTGGCTGAGAAGTAATTAGTAATTTTTTTCATTTTTAAATTTGGGGTCACACTTTAACACTAAAAATTAAAAAAAGATTTTCAATTCACCAACTTTTTTTAAAATAAATTATTTACCTTTTGCATGTAGTCAATCACTGTACACACACCCACACACATCAGTTGTGTAACGAAACATGATGGTCGCTGCCTGCAGTAAGCACTCAGCGCACGACCACATGACCAATCACAAGCCAAGCAGCGCCACAAGCCGAGCAGCGGCATCACAACCAGCACGGACAAAGTACGCATGTATCGGACTCAACACACAAGCAGCCCGCATGCACCATTTTAATGATTTTACCGCTGACCTGCTACGCTCGACAGGGTGATTCAAATCCATGTGGACCAAACATCAAATTTACTTTTAAATTTTAAAGTTACTTTTAAAACTTGGAAAATCCATCAAAAAAGGTGCTGGAACTCCATTCTGGTGTGTTCTATGACAAAAAAAGCACTGATTATAACTAATTTATTAAGTACTCAAGGAGAAGAGGAGTTTGAATTTTTAAAAGGAAGCCCTTTTCACTGAGAGTTTCTACTGCAATGTAGGTTTGCCACCCAATTCCACAGGAATTCCTCAGACTTTCAGCAGCTATAGCACTTGCACAGAATGAATATAAAGAAGGCACTACTTCATTTGGCTGGTGCAACTTCTCTTGTCAGAGCATTGAACGTATCTAGGAGAAACTGAGTTTGCAGAAATTCATGCAACTGCTGAAGGCACAGGGACCCTGATCCATGTGGCATATGAAATACCTCCTTCCCGTCCAGGATAGGAGGCCAAGTTCTTGTATTCTGCAGAACTGGAGCTGGATATGTTCACTTTTATGGGATATGTTCATGTGTTGCTGTAGCATCGATTCTGATAGAATATTTTAGAACATTTTCCTTCCTTAAAAACAAACAAACAAACCATCTGTCCAGGAGTGTTTGAGCATCTTCTTTCAGGGCCTCATTTTGTTTTGCTTCATTAACCATTTCAAGATTCCATGGTAACCACCTCATCATAATGCAACTCATTCCTCCAGCTTGGTGTTCAACCTTCTGCACAGGTATTTCTTACAGCACCATTACCATGCTACTGGTCAAACAGGGCTTCCTAATTGAGGTTACCTGATACTACATCAGTTTCTAGCAAAAGAACACTTGTAAATGAAAGTGTCCTTTACACACCCTCCTAGCCACATGAGGATTTCTTGTTGGTTTGCAACTCCCATGCCATTTATTTATGCAGAAAAAATGTATTTTTCACTTGTTCAATTGACAAGGGTACTACTCCAACTGGAAGACAAAGTGTAACAGAAAATGCAATGATAGAAGTAGCAGTAATCCCAACATAAAAACAAGAATCAGAAATAATTCAGGGTATAGCACAAGGGTGAGAAATCTCAGGCCAGACCCATTGCTAAAACTAGCTATCAGGAAGACTATGCTCCCTTCTCCTGGCTGCATGTTCTTAGCTCCAACCACAGATCATTTGGTGATGTCCTGTCTTTTGTGCTTCTTCGTTCCCCATTCTAAAAGTATGAACACCATTCTTAAGGCTTAGTAACTGGTAGCAAGATCTTTAAGCTAAAATAGGTCATGGGTGTATTCCCTCATTCACATACTAGCATTCTTTAAAGGATACCCAGGTCACTGAGTTAATTTATTGTAGCAAATCTTGCAATAAAATTGTAGAACACTCCTCAGAAATCAAGTACCCCAGTGAAAGCAATAGGCCCATGCCTTAGTTCAAGAAACACTAACAATGTGAATCGAATACCTACAGCTTTGTTGGCGATCAATCTAATGATACTTTCTACATCAGGATTTCTGAAGTTCAGAATACAAGGCAAGGTCAAGACTCACAATAAATGCAAGGAAGAAAACACTTTAGCTATATCCAGACATGGTTCTAGAGCAAGTTAAAACAAGAGCACACATAAAGGCTGAGAGCCATCTCCGTGGGATGTATGCCAAGGCAGACTGAAACTGGATTGTCCTTGATGAATATAGCTACTGGGTATCCTAAACAGACAGAGCAATTCCAGAGACTCTTTTACAACCTTGGGTGATGTTCCACCCTTTAGTTCTGGCAGTTTATTAAACAGGACAGCTATGAAGTGTCTTTAGCTCTAAGCCAAGCATCTCTAGAAGTTTGGCACATTCTGCCTTCTTGCACTGGTTTTCCAAAGACTTGGAGAGCTTCTTGCACTGGTTTTCTGAAGACTTGGTTTGGTCAATGTTTTTGATCCACACACTAGATCTAGCCTTTCTTTATCTGTTTCTATCATTTTTGAGGTTCTTCCTGGTTGTGATCAAAGCAGTTTATCATCTCCAGAAAAGCCAGAGACATTTCTTTAAAACAGTAAAAATGACAGGCAAATCTCAGTGGGATGTGTTTTGCCTTGCTTAATCTCCTCACTTTACTTGATAGCTTTGAAAATGTTTCTCTTTCCCTAGAGCAAACCCTTGCTTGCTGCTCTGGTTCCATAGCTTGTACATTTTGCATGGAAAGAGAGAGAGAGAAAGAGAAATATCTTTTTGAGTGAGACCATATTGAAGTACCATAGAACTATGAGACTTGTTCTTTTTTTCTCCTATATATTTGTTCCTTTCTAACACTATCTTGTTTGATAATATCAGGTCAATAATGCTCCTACTTTCACTATAGTTCTTTGAGATGGCAACCTTCATACAGGAGTTAAGAAATTGTTTAGCAAAAATAGAAGCAAATACCCAAATTCAAGCTTGTATTTTGAAAGCATCCAGAAATAAGGAGGGGAAGAATGCAACTGTTTTGTGAAAATGTGTGAGAGAAGTACATTGTCTTTGCACACATATAGTTCCTTAATGGGGCAAAAATCAGCTTTTTGTGGAAAGTTGCACTAGGGAAAGGGTTAACCTCCTCTTCCTCAGGACCATTGTGCCATGTGCTGCTAAGAATGAAAGAGGCAGAATATCCTATTGCAGAAGTCCATCATATTGTCTATTTATGCCTGCAAAATGATGAAGTTACCTGAATCCTATTGATCCATTGAGGGCAGCTGTCATTAACTAGTGGCATGAAACATACAACTCGATTTCTCCATCACAATTGGAGAAAGCCTCTTTAAAGGGTTTTATCTTTCTAAGAGAAGGAAAGGAGAAATTTTACCACATAAACACACACATTTTCCTAATTAAAACTGTCCTATGTTCCAGACTGGATCCTAGTTCTGAAAATATTGAAGACTATTGGCTTTAGGGGCCAATTCCATATTCCTGATCCCAGTGGTGCAGAAAAATGAGATAGTTCAAGTTCAGACTGCACTGCTGTCTTCTTGTCCATAAGTCTGACAAGCAGAAGAACACATGAAAATGACACAAGGTTCAGAGAACACAAACACTGATTTCTGTGTCCACCATAATGGAGACCTTGAGAGAAAGGTCCTATTTCCCTCCAGGATGCTCAGGATTAGAAGCAGCCATGCCAAATTAGGATGCAGAAGGGTTGTTGCAATATGGAAGCAACAGGTGGGTTTCTTCCATATACAGGCTGGACTGAGATCCAGCAAAGGAGTTCACCAGGAGAAGAGGGGGAAGGCGACCGCCCCATGCACCATTCTGTCAGGTACCCCAGCTCTCTGAAGCAGATCTTTGCAGAGCCAAGGAGGCTGCAGGAGGGATTTGGTCTTCCCAACTTCTGCGTACAGAAGCAAAGCTGGCACTTCAGCCAATATATTTCTGAAAGATGGTTAAGGTAGGTATTTCTCTGTGTCAGGATCCATTCAATTTTCATGGAACTCTAGTGCAGCAGAGAACCAGGTGGCAAAAATGTGTATTATCAGTTAGGTTTGATTATCTTTTGAAGCACACAACAGAGGGACAAGTCCATTTCATTCTGATGACATTTGTGATGTGAGGCTTGTGATATTGAGTCCACAAGTCATGATTTGTGCTCTTGCTAGCTGTTTGAGGATTGCTGGTATTTCTCCTTCTTCTTCCACCTACTATGAATGACTGTGCTCTCCTCTGCAGGGTCATGCATGTCCCCAGTGAGGCAGATGGCCCAGTGTGTGACTTGCAGCTGGATTTAGATACAGTGGTGAATTGGAGGGGCAGCATATAACCCATTTGATAAATTCAGAGAAGATTCTACTTTCCACCACGTGGAAGTGACACTATTTGTAAAGATTCCATTGGATCATGTTTTTCCCTCTTGAGATCTGATTAAAATAATGCCTTGAGGGGCAGAATACAACATTATACACAATTGTGATTATGTTCCTAATGTGTGGACCTTGAAGAATAGAGCACAACTCTAACTGCAGCATGTTGGGAAGAGAGAAATTATGATTATTTCCGGAGGCTGTGCCTGTGTGTGACAGAGACAGAGAGAATCTTTTTCCATTAATGTTTTCTATGAATTTCAATAAACCAATACAGAAAGATAACAGTTAAAAAAGAAATAAAACAAAACATTACAATTTTCTTAATAAGATTTGACTATATCCATTACAAGCAATACATATCCAATATGTACTCCATATATTTTATATATAACAAGATATATTACCATTCTTAGGCATAATTATGCATAGACATCAGCAAAGGCAAACCAAATATCCATATATTTATCCATTCCCAGATTATGCCTAAAGACCCTCTATTCAAAAATTGAAAGCATCATTAATTATATTAGGAGAGCATTCCTTCCTATTACCAGGGTTATCACATGGATCCTGTTTGATAAATACCCTCTTTATCCTTTATTCTTGACTAATACATGCTTAGACGATAAAGTGTATTCTTTCTTAGAGAGCAATTCCAACTCTGTAGATTTGGTCAATAAAAATAAATTTGCCAGGGTACTTATTCTATTGATTGATTTACTTGTCTGTATATTACATTTTAAAACCACCCTATAACCACTGTCTGTGGGTAATAAACAAATTAAAACCATAAAACCCAAGAAAAAATGATAACAAACCAGGTCAGATAAAGGCAAGGCAAACCACCAGCAATACGTAATAAAGGCAAAACTAAATCAGCAGCAGGGTTAAGACAGTACAAAGATGTAAAGATACAGTGCAATCCTATGCCCTCTGGCATCATTGGGGAGGCCATAGGATTCTTTTGAGTCCCAATTCCACAAAAGCAAGATCTGCCCCCCCACTCTGCTCCACATGGGCACTTGCTGAAACAAAGAGCTCAATGCTTAGTGCTTTGTTGTTCAGGAGGAATCAAACATTATTTTAATAAGAAATGTGGTATCTACAATTTATTGTTGTTGTTGTTCAGTCACAAAGTCATGCCCAACCCATCATGACCCCATGGACAACATTCCTCCAGGCTCTCCTGTCCTTTACCACCCCAAGCCTACACCCACTGCCCCAGGGACCCCATCTAGCCACCTCTTCCCCTGCCTTCCCTTCTCCTTTTGCTGTCAATCATTCCCAGCATCAGGGTCTTCTTCAGTGAGTCATTTCTTCTCATTAAGTGGCCAAAGTAGTTGAGGTTCAGCTTCAGTATCTGGCCTTCTAAAGAGCAGTCAGGATTGATCTCCTCTAGGACTGACTGGTTTGATTGCCTTGCAGTCCAAGGGACTCGCAGGAGTCTCCTCCAGCACCACAATTCAAAGTCTTCAATTCTTCTGTGCTCAACCTTCCTTATGGTCCAACTTTCACAGCCAAACATATTATACTTCCAATCATTTTAACTGTATGGCATTTGTTAATGTGACTTGTTTCATGATTGCCAACCTTTCATATTCTTTAATACTTTTCATGATGCATATAATTACTACTTTGTGTTGTCTGGCTTGTTATTTGTGTTGTTTCAAGGATCACAACCCTCAATTTATAATAATTGTTGAAACCCAAAACCACCCAGTTAGGATTTATAAATCTGTTGCTGAGTGGAATCTGTCTGTCCAGCCATGTTTTCTCCCTTGATCAGGTGAATCACAGGAACACCTGCTCAGGTAAGAATAAATGAAACTAGCTGGACAGAGCGACCTGTGGATACATTATCCAACATTGCAACCAATGCATGTGGACATGTTAGCAAAATGTAGCCCTGGATAGTCTTCATGCTGTGGGGACACGATGCCTTAGCCCTCTTCAGGCAGCCAAATTAAGTTTGATTCTTACTAAAGAAGTATCGAAGTAATCAGTAAATATTAGGGAAGAGGAGACTGATGTCAGAATTCTTGTCTTTTTTTTTTTTTGCTCTGCTTTGCTCAGAAAGTCCAAAAGAATCAAGTAAACTGCTTGGCTTTTAATCTGTAGTCAAATACGATACCTTCTCTCGGCAGTTGTAATACTTTATTTCCCCACAATTATGTACTTTGGAAGGTTTTCAGGAACATAGGCATAGGTTTGCTTTCCACATGCAATTACCTTGATGAATAACCTCTTCATTAAGATATAATTTAATCAGTATACAATACTTAGAACAGATGACAAGGGGAATTAGAGAAACCCTTGCTGAGACGTTCTCATCAGGTAAGAGCTCTTTGCCAAGTCATCCACTTTTGGTAAAAATGGACAAATTGAGAGGCATCTCTTAGAATATTTAGGAATGGAATTCTTAAATGCATGCATTGTCTGACAGCAGCCCTTCAGAACAAGTGCTACAACTAAACTTCCATTTGATGTGATGCTATTCTGCTTTGTTTAACTCAATTGTGAGACAATATGCGTAGAGGAATGAGTAACAAGGCTAACTTTGTGTTCAGGATCCACATGGCGCTGGGTGTGTCACTGCTTTATGCCAGAGGAACACTCACACTGAGTTCTGAGAGAGAAAATCAGGACACCCAGAAGAGTTAACTGATGCAGTGGAGGATGTGGAGAATAATGGTAGATAAAAGTTCACGTTGAGGAGACTAGAAATAGAAAGGGGCAAGGACATCTTTAGCAGCATTTATCCTGCTCTGGAAAATTAAAGCAGTTGTATAGACCGCAGATGCAAGACAGCATTGCCATAAAGTGGGACAAATGAGTCTAGTAGGAAACAAGAGCAATTAGAGACATTATATCCATGTAGAGGTAATTAAAGTATTCTTTCAGTCCTACTTAGACTTGGGATTCCTTATTGTTTAATCTTGCCAGATTTTTTTATTTTATAGTGTAATGAACTGGAATTTTTACTTTGGAACTGGGATGCCATCATCTTGTCCAACCAGACCCTCCTCCTCCTCCTCTCCTCTTCATTACAAATGTATGTATTCTTTTTATGCTACTAAAGGATTATCTATTTTCATATTAATGGGATGGGTTGCTGTGTGGCATGAGTCCAGCCAATAAAATAAATAGACAAACTGGAGCAGTGGCTTCATATGCAAAGGCCATTTACACACCATGAACAGTCTTTTGTCCCTTCATGCTCCTGCCGCTTGGGTTCCTAAGAGTCTGAAAACATACCGTCATTTATTTTAGCTGTCTTTTGCTTCCACAGGGCAAAGGTACTTTCTCATGTGTCATATCCAAGGATGCAAAGACTTTGGCATCTGATTCTGGCCTTCATTTGCTGCAAAATCAGAGGAAGTAGAATTGATCCAGCCCACAGCAAGGGAAGGGAAGAGTACCCATTTGGATATACAAGCCATTTTCCTGATAGCCAAACAATGAGATTCGTCATTGCTGCAAAGGTCCAAGACCATTTGACTACAAATAGAATGTTATATGCCTCTATCATTGCAGGTTTCAGTGGCACTACTTTTAATGACTGTAAGTAATTAGTATAGTATATTGTCATTATATACCCTAACTGCCAAAAGTAATAAGTTGCAATGGAAAAGCCCTGTAAAAAAGGGTGGGTGGGTATGAGGCTTTGTCTGTACATTTCTTTGGCATTTCTGCCTGTCACATAATCCTTTATTTAAAGCTCCTGTTTGCACAAGGTGACTGTGTATAAAGATGAGAACATATAAAACACCTTCTTGTATCAGACTGAGGGTATATTTAGTCCAGCATTCTTCTGTATATCATGGCAATCCAAGTGTCATGAACAAGGTATGAATGTCTTCCATTGTTTTTCCAGCTATACAGTCTTCAGAGGCACACTGGCCTTGTACATGGAGGTCCCATGAAAATAGGCATTGATCAACCTCTCCTCTTTGAATTTGTCTAGCCTGTCCTCAGAGCCACCTATGCTGCAGATTGTTGTCACCTCTGTGTTACTGTGCTCCTTATCAGTCAATTGCACATTGTCTGAAGGAGAACTGCTTTCAGTTACTAAGATCAGCATATATTAGTCAAGTTCTGGAAGTCTTTCCATATGAGGCTTTTATTATGCAATCACCATAATTCATTCATAGAACTTTATGGGGGAATCCAGATGATTTTTTTTTCTTTTTATACTAAAGGATAGGCCAATGTAGCATGAATTTGCAGACATGCCTTCACTTGCAGACAGGTGCAGTCACAGTCCAGACTGTGCTCCTTTACATTCTGTGTAAATTGCAGACAACTAACTGCAATGTAAAGGGACACATTTCCCAACATTATATTTTTCCCCATGTGGGGAAATTAATTTTATAGGCCACACACAGAAGTTTCTATGTTGCAAGCATACTCTATATTCAACAATGTTTTGAATAAAATTCTGAATCAAATTTCATTCATTCATTATATCAATATCCTGCCTTTCCATGAAAGTGCCCTGCTAATTCATTCTACAGCTTCCCATATGGTGAACTTCTTTAGCAAATCTGTATTTTTGATTCTTCAAGAACATTCATCTCAGCATCTTGTTCCAAGGCAGTTTGGTAACAACCCACTATTGCAAATTATAGCTTTCTGACACTGTAGTCTGTACTCATTACAGATCAATGACTGTATTCAGCTGCTGGCTGACCTGTTTAATGTGTCATTTCTGAGTACACTGGCTTGTAAGTTGCTGGTAATGCCCTCTTAAATCAACTTTTGCTTCTTGGTAGGAGTCTTTGCAAAGCATCCTAGCAGACTGGCTAGATAAGAATCATCTGCTGAATCCCCAAGTGATCTATGCCCCAAGATATTTCTCTGCAGCTGCAGTTTCCATTGGAACATTTGGGACCATTCAGTATGATCTAATTGGTTCCCCCAAAGTGACTGATAGGCATTTCCTGATCCCTGTTCCCTTATCAGGCAAGTACTATACCTGACTTTGGCTTCAGAATCTGATGGAAACAGATTGTGTGAAGTTATAGCTAATCCCCATTATCAGATAACATTTGCAAATTATTTTCCTGCCTTAGATATTGTGACCAGGAATGTCTGCTGCAAAGGTAGCTTTGGTATGTTTTGTCTTGCTTTCTTTCCTGTTTGTTTATTCAATTTATATACTGCCCCACTAGCCATAGGCTCTCTGGATGGTTTATAACATATTAAAATTCAACAATATGAAACAATACAGACTTGAGGTATATCATAGAATCCTAGAATAGTAGAGTTGGAAAGGGCCATGAAGGCCATCGAGCCCAGCCCCCTGGCTGTTGCAAGACACCAAGTTACACCATCCCACTCAGATGGCTGTCCAGTTTCTTTTGCAATGTCTCTAGTGTGGGAGAGCCCACCACCTCTCTAGGCAGCTGGTTCCACTGTCATTTAGCTATGACAGTGGGGCGGCTTTTCCTGATGTCCAGCCTGAATCTGGGTTGTCGCAACTTGAATTGCTAATTCTGTCCTGCATTTTGGTATCACCAAGAAGAGATCTTGACCTTCCTCTTTGTGACAGCCTTTGAGGTCCTTACAGAAGGATATATTATGCCTCAAGTCCTGTCTTTATGTTTAGAAGCAGCACAGGGCACAGCTCTATAAAGTACCATTTCAGAATGCAGGTGGTAGGGATGCATGACTGAATGACTCCATAGGCCAGAAATTCCCCACACATGACAAATGAGCAGGTTAGGAGAAAAGGCAGACTGGAGCTGTCTGCCTGGCCTGCTGACTTTCTACAGGCAGGGAAGTGGCTTGCAGACATACTAGCAAACAAAAAGATGAGACACAAGATTGTGGGGGAGAGAGTAAAACATGCTATTATACATTTAGATTTTTGTACTACTGTGCGCTTTTACTGTTGCACATACTTTGTTTTTGTTCTGTTTTAACCTATTAAAGGTCTTTCATTATGTTTTATAATGTTGCATTTTGGGGTTTTAATTTTTGTGAATTGGTCAGAGAGGTTTGACTATTTAGACATATACAATAGGCAGGAGAAGTTTTTGCTGTTATTAGATTTGTATACAGCATACTAGGTAGAATTAGGGATGTTGGAGAAATGTGCAACGGAATCAATTGGATTTAGATTTCTGTGAATCAGACCTGCAGATTCTGCAGCTGACCAGCTTTTTGCAGGGAGCTCTGTGCTCATTTTCATTGGTGCCAATCCAATTCTGGTAAAAAATGAAAATCTAATTTTGTCAATAGACATTGGATGAACTGAAAGATCCATGAAACGGATATGGAATTGATTTAACAAAATAAAATATTCCCCAGGTGGAGTATTTATGATCTTCCACCTCTATTCCAAGGTAGTACAAGCCCAGAAGGGCTATACTTGGCGTTCCTTTGACCGGTGCACAGTTATGGCCGAAAGCCTGATCATTGTTCTCTGAGGTTCAGTCTAATGACTTCCATAGAACAAAGAGCACAGAACTGGATTCAGGGCTTGACTTTCAAAGTTAGAATCCAGAAGTCTAGAAAAAACCCAGGAAATTATCAAAGCAGCCACAGATGCCATGGCAATTTGTGAAACTGGAATAGCAGCCCTGGGCCTGATGTTGTTGTCTTTAGCAATTACTGGAGACTTCTCCTGCATTTCCCTTTGGGTCTCCCATCAGGCTGCCTTCCAAGTTTCTCGGCCAGGAAGCCTGCCCAGCACTATTCCCTTCTGGGCAACACCACAATTGGGCACCACCATCCACTTGGCCCTGGGCAAGGATTTCAACCATAATGGGATTATTACAATGACTGCAGGCAGAAGGGTCAACCTGACCAAAGGGGCTGGGGTACGGTGACTGTAACATTTTAAAGTCTGAACTTCCATGTGATGTCACAGATGTGGTAATTAACTCTCTCTCTCTCTCTCTCTCTCTCTCTCTCTCTCTCTCTCTCTCTCCTCTCTCTCTCTCTCTCTCTCTCTCTCGCACGCACGCACGCACGCACGCACGCACGCACTTACACTTCTAGGCTTCTCCGATGCAGTATGTCTCATATTCCTAGTGCCAGTCAGTGTCAGTGGGAGGGAGATTCACATACGGCTTGTGATCTTCTCAGGGTTATCTGCTCAGCCACTTTGGAAAATCAAGCTGGCCCTCAGTTTTGAACCAACAGGACACATCCAACTCTTCTTTCCCACTTACCTGTGTTAGTATGACCTGCATCCTCTTGTGGATCTATTGACTCTTCCATTTTTATTGAGTCTAAAAAGAGCTCTTTTCTGTAATCAAATTAGGTCTCTAGCTGTGGTTGTCAACTTTTTATCATTAAAAGTAGCTTGAGATGCAGGCTTTCTACCAAGCTAAGCTTTTTATAGCTTGAGATAAATATAATTAACTGCTAATAAGGCTGCAGATTAAGCTGTAGTTGGAGAGAAAAATTAGCAGTGCTTTTCCTTATCAAGGGTGAAGCAAACCCTCACCTCTCTCTATCTGGGGGGTCCAATGACTAGTTTCTTTAAATCAGTCTTTGAATCCCATGCTTTGGTTCTCATTCCTCTCCTCTCCTCTCCTCTCCTCTCCTACCAGAAGCAGCAGTGATAATGAGAACAGGCAATCTGGAAGGGGTAGTAGATGGGACAGTAACTATAGTTTATAGAGGGTTGTCACAAGATTATTCTTGATGGATCTAGGTTAGAATAACCAGGTATTTCAAGACTGTCATGGTTGTTTCTAATTCTGCCTTTCACCATGTGAGAATGGATTAAGGTTATTTGAATTGTTCATGTTGAGTGACAGCTGAAATTTTGCACACCACTGCAAAAATGTTTCCTTGTGGGCAGGATGCTCTGTGCAATCTGTTTTCCAACTTCACAGTTAAAGTAGGGTGGCCAGGAGTCCTACTTTAGAGAATACCGACCTTGACTTGATAGCATCCCTTGTCTGAATGGCTGACCAATCCAACTTTAAAGATAAGGAGCCAGAAACAGGAAGAACCGGCAGGAGCCTTGAAATTACCCCTTGACAATTAGCACCCGGCCAGTGGACCTGAGGAGCAGGCACGGGAATCGCCTGGTCAGCCTTCTTCACTAAAATGTGATGTATTTCTATTGAAGTTGCAGCTATCACTTCTAAGTTGGCACCTCTCTCTCTCTTGTTAGAGATCAATTATCATATGCTAACATTATGCAAATCTGTACCCCATTTCTTCCTTCTGAAAATGTGTAAGTGACTGCCTTGATAGTGGAGAGGGGCAGGCCAAGGCCCCTCCCCTCCCC